>NW_010167620.1:48421-82766 GCF_000695765.1 Mesitornis unicolor | reverse complement strand
TGAATGGCCTCTTCATCAATTCAGCTCAGATGTTTGATAGTATCTTGGTTTCTTGGTTTCTTTTTTATAAACAGCTGAACTGCTGTCCTAGAAATATATATAATTTTCTAAAAATATATATATGTGTGTATATATATATATAACTTTGAGAGCCTTTGACAAGTTCTGACAGTGCTGGGTAGCAGAAAGAAGGTTCTTTGGAGGAAAAAGGGATATTTACAGGATAGGAAACTATCCTTCCTTCCATTAGCATAAGCTGCTATGGTCCAGTAAGTGATGTGCACTGGCTACACCACATACCTCTTGTTCTTCTTTATTTCTCCTGGCAATAGACCTTCTACTGGCTCCTTTCCCAGTCCAAGCTATTCAACTTGAGACAGCTCCAAACCACAGAGTTGGATCCAATTTTAATTTCCCAATGCTCGGGATAAGGTTTTTCATCCTGTACTAGTTAAAAGGTTGCTTCTCATAACAAAATAATTTATTTCAGATATCTAGAACATACAAAATGTTGCTGACAGGTCCACATATTACTTTATTTCAATTATTTTCCTTTTTTTTTCAGTCTAGCCCAAACTCCCAAGAAGAACTGACATGTAACTCCACTTATACTTGCCTTCTCTGACTTACAGCTGAATTTATTACTTAATTTCCTCAGGAGCCTTAGAAATTCCCAGCCATATGATTTTTAACAGGCTCACTTCTAAGAAAGATCATTTCTCCTCCCTGCCCCATCTCGCTAGGAAATCTCCCTTTTACTCTTTCTAAGTGACAAGTTCTGCTTGCATACCACGTTGCTTAAAAGAAAAATAATGCAATTGTTTTACATGGGATGTACTGTATTTTCCTCCTTGTACGTCTATTCAATTAGGTGGAGGAGGGAGGGTATGAAGCCTTGCTCATAGAGCAGGGGAGCCAATTAAGGCCCTAGAGAGTGGGTAAAGGTGTGTTACTAATTGCCTTGAGCCAGAATGAGCCTAGAGCAACCACCAGCAGATGAAGGAAAGAAGTTATTGGTGGTTTGAAACCAGTCCCTGGAGGTTTTAGATCAGAACTCCAAAACACTGGTTGGCAATTTTCATTATTTTTATTATTTTCCAGAAAGAAAAAGTAGGTGACCTTATTTCAGCTTCTGAAAGTTTTTGCAAACCACAGCACATTGTGTAAGAAAGCTGCTCTCCCGATCTGCACTGGTGAACGGCATCTGTTTTCTGAACCTGGATCTAGTTGGTGTTATGGATGAGTTGCACAGGCAGTTTTCTGTCTCTGTCCTTAAAACCACATCATTTTTAAGAAGTAACCCACAGTATTTTTTTTGGCTGGAGTTTGCCAGACTGTCTTGAGATTTTAGTTTTGCCAGATATTGCTATCATGATCAGCGACATTTTTCACTGCACTTATTTTCCTCTGTAAAGAAAGCAAGCTCAAAGTTCATGCATTTCTAAAGACTGAATGTTATGCAGGATTTGTGCTGAAAAATCGATGCTGGTTTTATATGTCATATGGACACTTTTATGATGTCACATATCCACGCTTAAACCTTTATGCTATTTAGTGCTGTTCTGTGCCATTTCCCAGACCTCCTCAGAAACTATAGATTATAACATTTCCTTTATGTTCTCTTATCAAGAGATACACTTCCTGCCTGGTTCTTTGAGCATCTATAGATGAGTAGAGGAAAGAAAAAAGTTTGCACAGCAGTGCTGCAACTGTTTCCCTACAAGGCCCTAAAACGGTTAAATGGGAGAGCACTTTCCCCTTTTGTCTCCTCATCCCTGTGAAAGTGGATGCTCTTAAGTACCCTATTTCCATAGCCTTTGTTAGGGGCTGAGGTTTGGCCAGAAGCTGGCATCTCAAGTATGGGTGAGTCCTGAGCCTCTTTGAGGGAGCCAGCAAATAAAGGTGCTGGAAGAGCAACTAAGAAGCGACTAGAAGCATTGCTCTGAAGCACATGCTGTGAACCTCTAAGAAACAGAGACACAAACAGGGAAACTCTGTGACCAAACACTTAGCATGGTCACTGATAGACAACTGTCCTTTAAAACCAGGCCAATGCCATTATAGCTTCTCTTTGGTTACTCTTCCCATGCTTCCTGAGTGTTCAGATTAGTCTGATTTATAAAAATACATGCATTCAACTGGAAGATGAGAAGTGTTGTAAAAATCCTCTTGCTAACTAATGACAAGAGTCAAAATGACTAAACCTCAACAGACAGTCCAGATCAGGAGCTGACGTAGGGAGTGAATCTGACAGAAAGTTGTAAATAAGCTACATATTTAAACTGGAATCAACTTCATTGAATCTGGCCTAGGAAAGAGCTTCTGGATTTGGTTCAAGAAATTTAAATAATGCAAGACATCTTGGTCAGTTTCTCAACTTTTAGCTAGACAACATCATTAGATTTAAACTAACTTCATCTAAAAGCTTTTCTCTCCCTACTCAGGAGCCTGGTATTGTGAAATGAGACAGTAGAAAAACACTTGGGCAAATTCTTGCATCAAAGTGGCCAGTGATTTTGATTCTGATTACCAAATCTCTAACAAACGGTAGAAGCAGTGTCCATTCTTGGGTATATTTATAGAATCATACAGTGATAGAATGGTTTGGGTTGGAAGGGATCTTAAAGATCATCTGGTCCAACCCCTCTGCCATGACTAGGGACATCTCCCACTAGACCAGGTTGCTCAAATCCCCATCCAACCTAACCCATTCTATGATTCTGTGATTCTGTAATAGAGCAACTGTATAAAGCACGACAGATAACAGTGATAAAAATTATTTTGGTCATGCAGAGATGACATTGTATCTTCTCACCCTAAGACACCCTCTAAGCAAGCGACCCAATCTTATAAATATTCCTTAATATTTACACACGAGTGATACCCCAATTTCAGTTGCAATGCCAACATGCTAGCTTTTCGGTCTGCAGGATCAAAGACTTGAGACTGTCATGAGTTCTGTGACAAATGAGAATAAGTGTCAAAACTGCTCACATGACTTCATGTTGAACTTGCCAAGTTATTTGATGTCTAAACATGCAAAGGAAGACCAAAGTACATCCACAGAGGAAAAAAAGGATTTCTTGCCTAATAGAGTGAATGCTGAATCCTTTTGCTTACTTTATAAAGGAATAACTACCTCATCAAATTTGCCTTAGGACCACTGTGAAAGTATAAGCAGTCAGCTAGAAAAGATGAGGCTCCAGTTCTCAACCCCAGAGTTATTTCTGCTTCTTTTAACAGATTAAAATTATGATGTCCATCCCATGGCTTCTGATTGGGTGAGCCAAAGCAAGGCTCTTCTGCCTGTGTGAGGGGAAGGACACATGCCATTGATCTTCCTGTATTACTGGACTGCTGTTGTGCCTGGGGCACAATGGGGCTTTACACCCAGGCCCAGAATAAATGGGAGTGCCCAGCTCATCTGCAATAGACCTGACTCTTCCCAGAAGCATTGCTCTTTGACATACATGCAAGTCATCCTCACTTCGAAGGGTTTATTTATGACAGTGTTAACAAGCAAATTTTTATTTGGTTTATAGTTAATTATTTATTGGTTTTCTATTTAGTTCCTGAAGGAGTTAAGTTGTTTATTTTCTTGCAGCTTAGTATCATAGAGAAAATGCCATTTTTGCAAATGTTACTAAAAATCTTTTTGTGTCTTTCTGTTTCTGTTTATAACCACACTAACTGTAACAGTTAATAAGCCAATACTGACTTAATGTTAAGGGCTGCTTTTTACAGTAGCTTTTTAAGCTACAGCCAAGTTAGCAAGCCACATTTAATATCCAGTCTCTACTATCCTAATCTCAGTAGTCAGAGTGAGAGAGAAACACCTGCCTTGGAGAACTCAGTTCTTTCACATTATTTACAGACTTGCACAGTCTCAGTAATGAGCAGTTGTAGCAGTGAGGGGAAGCTGAGGTATTTGTTGGTAATTGTTGGTGAGGTGCTATAAAGAAAGGAGTGAGACCTTATTATCAGTGAGCATTCACAAGGCAGGTTGCTGAGAAATGTGTGTGGGTTGGGGATTTTTTTGTTTGTTTTTAAGAGGAAGCAGGTGTAAAGTTCAAATATTAGTTTCCAGCCTAATCCATGCCTGTCAGGGAGGATTTAGGCTCCTGGCCTGGCTTATTGCCCTGATAGATGAAGCCTCACTGTTGCTTCTGTTCTTGGGAGAAGCAGGGTGAGCCACTCTATGCGCTCTGGCAGGACAGGGCAGTGCTGGCAGGGCAGTGACTGGCACTGAGTGTGGCAGCTCAGGAACAGGGAACTCTTGGGATATGGGTCTTTGGAGGTGGCACATTAAATCCTGTTAACACTGCTGTTTGAGGAGCAGAGTGAGCTAAGCTCTCCAGTCCTGCTGCAGTTTAGGCCAGTATCTGTATGCTGCAGGTGGGAGGGATGCTTTAGTAACCATGTGAAAACCCAACAGTAAGAAGGGAAAATGTGACGAATAATCCTCTGCTAAGGAGCTTGCCATTTAAATACAAGCACATTGTTTCAGGATTTAAAGAGATTATTGCAATGTAACATGGACACTGGGCTGGCTAACTCTGGCCTTCGCAGAACACCCTTCATAGCCATCACCTCACTTAAGTGACTGTATGTGGAGTTGAGGCACCACAATTTTCTCTTGCTGACAGGTGCATGCATTGCAGTCCTCATGTTATCAGCAGCAGTTATCTCAGAAGGCCCAGCACATGCTGAGGGATGCACTTCCCTTCTTTCCAGCAGCATGGAGGGAGATTTTCAGTAGACAAACAGTTTCCCCAAAACCAAAATATTTAGAATGAATCCCTTAAAATTAGTCAGTTTATATGCTCAGCTGATACTCAAAGACTTGCATTTTCCTGCTTTTTGGAGAACTGGGCTTCTTCAAGCTACCTGTGGGTCACAGTGGACCTCTGCAAATCTTATGCCCTCCTCACCCTGCTCTCAAGAAGACTCCTCAGCTTCATGGCCTTTTTGATGACTGATTTCAGTACTGGCAGAGCAGATGTCTCACTGTGGTTTGATACCTGGAAATAGACTATTATCCTGCAATTATCCATATGTACTCCCTCCACTAAGTTGCTGAGAGAGAACTTTTCCATAGCATCACATTTTTCCAGCTTATGCCTTTCTGGGCCTCCATTAAGGCAGAATGACATTTTCACACAAAAGTTGTTCAGTCTTTTATAACTTTATCAACCAAAAATGATGGACAGTATTAAAAATTGTCGCACTCGGGTTACTCCATAGTGACTTCATATTTATCATGATAAAAGTAGATATATTGGCTTTTATAAATAGATCGCATCGGTCTGTTAGCTATGAGTATTATCCAGTTTAGGGAATGGGTCTTCTTAGTCAGTGAGCTTCAGTCAGCCATACTATCCAAGAAGCTATTTTTATGTGAAGCATCAAGGACCATTCCTATGTGAGGCAAAGAAGTGTTCTTTTCAGGATATGAAAATAAGAATATTTATGTGTTCAGTTACATTTTCAACTCCATGGAAAAAAAATAAAATTGCAAGACTCTCTCTGTTCTCCACCTTCACTCAATGTACGTGTACGTAATTTTATTTTCTTTTTATATGAAGCATTTATGTGTTATGTTTTCTGGATTAATTGGGTTAGCCAAAGTAAATAGTCTTGTTAAGTTCTTGTTCAAGTGTCTTTCCAGAATTTTTTTCCAGATACTGACCTTCCAGAATTTTTTTGCTCTGTAACATTGTGAGTCAGAGCTCTTTAGTTAGCTCCCCATTAAATTAGTTAGTCTGTGTTGAAGTGACCACCCAGGAAAATACAGCAATTTTTATTAACATTGCTTCAATTAAAAGAATGACTAGGTTCACTACTTTATGTGTTTTTGTAACTTAACTACCAACATGTGTATCATCAGTGCTTGAATGTCAGCTCACGTCCTCAAGCAGGTGAGCAAGTCCTAGGAAAAAGCCCTTCTGGGCTCAGGTCCCCACCTGAGGTTCAGCGCAAATGAGTATTGCAGTAAAGACAAGCTCTCCATGAGACACTGGTGCAATGAAGCTTGTCCCGCCCATTAAATTCAGTGTGTTCATCTGTGCCAGACAAGATGCTGATTGTGACCTAATAAATAATTACTAAATTATTAAGTACTTTCATATATAGCAATATATACATATATGGTAATATAGCAATTTATATAACAATTAATACAGTGACTTACTTCTATGTGTATAAAATAAATTACAAAGTACTAAAAGGTAACAACAGAGATCAGAATTCAGTTCTTCCATGCACAGAATGGCAACGTTATATCTAGTTTCAGGTAAAAAGCTCATGTTGGACTTTCCAGTGTAAAAGTCAATAGGTAATTGCAGAATAGCACTGTGTGTATGTTTGTATAATTACTTGAAATCAAGGACCTGTAAAGAACAGTGATATCCAGTTTTGTACTGCCTTAATTTTCAGTGCTGTTTCAAGAGGACAGGCACAACACGTAAACATTTTTATAATAACTTCAAGATCACAAAGAGTGGTGTCCAATATTATCATTATTGCAATGGGGATTACAGAGCTTGACAGCACATAGCAGATATTACATCTTCTTTCATTTCACTGTTTCATTTACTGAACAAGAATTTTATGAGAATTTAATATTGTTGTCATTAACCTTTCCTCCTGAAAACATTTACTACCATGTTCACCATCACTACTCCTTTCAGTGAAGCTATGTGTAAGGAAAAATAACTCTTTTATTTACTTTCTTTATATACTGATCTTTTTTTCTCTGATAGATTTTGACTTAATAAAAGGCTCTTTAAAATGATCAGTAAGCCATGCCTGTGAAATGTACCATCAGGGAGCAGAAGCAGACCTGGAATGCATATGAGTCTTAAAAGAGGGACAAAAGGGAAAGTATTTCAGAAACAAACCGACCAACCAAAAAAAAGGTATTTTGTTTTGAATCATGCATTTTGTTCTACCACATCAAATATGAAAATAGCAGGCTTAAGACAGGGGTACCTAATTTCCATTAAGTGACAGAAAGGGGAGAGAACTGAAGAAAACACTACAGTAGCGAAAGACAAATAGCCACCTCTCTGCCACAGGAATGTCATTTTCAGATTATTTGCCACAGTGCATCAGTGCTTTGTTCTAAATTTGTTGTGAAGTTTTTGTCAGCAAAGTTTTCCCACTAAGATACCTCCTTAAAGCAACATTATCTGGAGACTTGAATCACTTCAAGAAGCAGTAAGATGGTTTACAGGGTAAAATAAGAGAGATTTTGATGAAAAATACACTTAAGGCTTAAGCTGATCTGATTATTTCCTAACACTGAGTTAGGAAGTTGTTCCTTCCCTTCTCCTGTCTCCAAAGCTGCACCCCTCAGACTCAGCTGCATACTCTCAACCCCATGCTGCACCAGGAGGGGGTTGCATCCCTGCTGGTGGTGCAGAGGACCAGAGATCTTGTTTGGTTCAGCAAAAGGTGCAGTAAGGACCAGAAGTGGTGGAAGAAGGGGAGTAAGGTCACTCACTTGGTAGCAGTGGTAGCAGGAGTCAGTTCTCCCCCCATTTCAGCCTGAAGTAAACTGTTGGACCGACTCAGCTGTTCATACTATGTAAGCACTCAGAGTTACAATGCAGGAAATAATACTTAACCCTGCTGTGATTCAAGGTTTGTATGACAACAACCAAGCCTTTTGATTTAAAAATAAATAAATCACCTTAATCCCAGGCTATGATCTGTGGCAGTGATGGGAACATTCACTCTTTGTTTCTGCATTTATGATGTTTCTTTTACATCACTGTAAAAGAAGTGTTAGGCTATCAACATGACATTATGTGGCAGGCATACTATAGGACTATAGGTAAAAAATGGCCTCACATGAGACTATTACATCCTGAATTTCTGTCCAATTCTGCGGCATCTGAGGCACTCCTTAAGAGAGTCCAGAATTAATGCTTTATCATAACCTATTCCTATTACAGACTGAGAGCTCTGAAATTGTTCTTCACCTCTGTGTGTTCAGCAATTACTGCTATCACTAAAAAGCAGCCATCCCTGACATGAAACACTAAGGCCGTTTTGTGCCATTAAAAAAAAAAAGCATCTGTTGAGTGGTTGGAAGGGATAGTCAAATTTTTCTGCCATGTAACAGTTCTACACAGTGCAGTTAGCCTAGGAATGCTTGTCATTAAAAGCAACTGATTTAGCCTGTGGAAAATTATTAAAACCTTCTGTGCTTCCCATCAGCCTTATGAATGCTGTCATGCACTGTCATGAGGAGAGTGCCTTTGAATAGTTCATGAGATTTCATGTGTTTGTGGCTGTTTCTCACATTTCAGAAGCTATGTGTCCATGTTTCAGAAGGATCCTTCTCAGAAACATAACGTGAATCATCAACTCTTCAAGGTGTATCTTGATAAAAGGGGTATTTCCCATGTGGGAAATACGTATCCAGGAAACGTAATTTGTTCTCCTTTGTACTCATGCAATTCCTCTGTAATACAAAAGTGTGTACACTCCAAAGATTTACCAACTACATCAACAGCTAAAAAGTCAGAAAAATGGATGTGTAACCTGATAGTATAGACACTCTAAGTTGGGTCTCTCCGCATCCCTCACCTGAAAAAATGAGGTTATAAAATCATAGAAAAAAAATCAGGCTGTAAGGGACTTTGGAAGATCATCTTGTCCAATCTCTTGCTCAAAATAGGGGTAGCTTCAAAGTTAACTCCAAGGCCTTGTTAAGTTTTAAATATCACCACAGATGGAGATTCCTCACATTTTCTGGGCACCTCTTCCAGGACTGCGCAATCCTTGGGGGAAACCTTTTTCCTCATGTCCTACCAGAATTTCCCTTGCTGCAATTTCTGTTTATGTCTGCTTTGTGGCCTCCCACTGAATATTTCTAAGAGGTTGGCTCCATCTTCCCCGTAGCCTCCCCCTAGGTGGGGTAAGATCCATTTAGGTTTCTTTTCTGCAGGCTGAGATTTCCCCAGCCTTTGCTTGTATCTCCTGTCCTTCAGCCCCTGACCCTCCTCTGGATTCTCTCCAGAGCATCTTATAATTTCTCCTGTACCGTTGTGTCCTGAAAGTGGACACAGAATAGATGTGGCCCCACTGGTACTGAGAAAGGACTAGCCACTTCCCTCTACTTGCTAGCTACTCTTCTCCTAATGCAGATCAATAAAGAGTTCACTGTGTATCTCATGGTTTTCTTTCAAACTATGCAAATTCAAGATTTCCTATTTTTGTTGAAGGCTGGTATTTCAGGCTTCTTTATACTGCTGTGAAGACTGCAAAAATAGTATGAATTTGTTTTGTTTTATTTCCACATTAAGGGAAGCTGGATTCTCAGGAGAACATTAGACCCTGGCAGCTTGTGGATTAGGGGAAAGCATTAAACATCTTTGGTATAGCTATTGGAACCGGCACCAAGAAACCTCCACTGCTGTAGACCTCATAGAAGGGAAAACCAAAAAATAACTTAGAAGGAAAGTGATGTTATATCTGTGGGTTGAAAGGTGTCATTCTGCCACTGTGGATGCCATGCTATCCAAAGCAATATTCTCCCCTAGGATGCTGACCCTACAAGTTTTTCCATGCAGGGATGAGTATGTCTCTGGATCCTTACACAAACCTCCTTGCTAAGACACCAAAGAACATAATGACTTCCTAACTTAAAATTTTTCTTCACCCGTTCTTTAGCCCATAAGTGATGTTTCTCTTACTGGGAAATGCATCAAAATGCCAGTGCTCTCTAGAAAGAATGAACTAACAAATGGAAAACGTAACATGAGGCTTGGTCTTCAGCCCAGCATAACAGAACTCTTATAGTCAGTACAATGTCCCTTTTTTTCTAGCTCAGAAGTGAACTGTCTATTTTTTTTATACAGACAGGTTTACTGCTTCTTGCAAAGTATTTCAGAGCCTCAAAGGCAGTAATAATGTAGTGTCACAATGACTCTTATGATGCAAATCAATACTGGAGCATCTGTTCAACTGGGACACAAAAGGATTAATCTTTGTCCTCCTCTTACCTACCAGTATGCCATCTTTTCCCCCTTGCATACCCGCAAGTCTTCATGAGGAGGTGGTTTTCCATAGTGATCATAGATCTACCCTGTGGCTGTATTCATCCTGTATTGCTGAAAATTCCCAGGATAATGATGTACTAAATGCTGGCCTATGTGTCTGAAGCCATGTTTATGGTCCCAGCCCAGAGCTTTGATCACCACATAATAACTATTCTCCCAGCTTGATAGGTAGACTCAGTACAGTTTATCTGTGTTAAATGTGCACCTTCTTCATTGAGGATAGATAGCTACTAAGTTTCCCTAGCAAATATTTTTGCTTTCAGTTAAAATTTTTACCTTTTAAGTTATTGCAAAACAAATTAAATTACCACAGAGGTCCTAGTATACCAGAAATGCATGGTAAATGATCTCTCTGCTTAAATGATGTTAGTAATTACAATGCTATAAGTAAAGAGAAAATGTAGGCTTTTTATGTGTATGCTACCCAATTATAAGAGCAGTTAATCAACTTGAGAGATTAAACATAAGGCATTTACAAATTAAACAGTGTATGTGGAAGGGAGAAAAGCAGCAAATGCCATCTCCATATTGAACCATTTCTAAGTTTAACTTGTCTGTATTTGGGGCAGCAATCAAAGCAAACATTAAAACACTTGACAGATAAATTATCCAATAAACCAACCACCAATGAATTCAAACACTCCTTTTGCTCATCTACAGGAGTTTGTGATTAAGACAAATCCCATAACAGTTGCTTCATGAAACAGCTCTGTGAGTCTTCATTTAGATGTCCATTTTCTAGGAAACTTTAGCAATCTTGAGTTAAAGATAACGGGCAAAATTGAGAATGCTCTTTTAAAAGAAGTATGGGATTGTTTATCATTTTATACTTTCCTGGGTGGCCTCAGATTAATGCATTGCAGTCTTAATAATGAGACACAGTTTTACAAGGTGAATTAATCTCATCTATACCATCTGAACGTACAGTAATTCTCATTAAGGCCTGGTTTGCTTTGCATAGGCATAAAACCTGTACAAAGCTGGTATAAGATGTTATTCATATACAGTGGCAGAGCCAAAGGCATGGAGTAAGAATTACTGTGAACTTAGCGGGTTTTGTGATATTGAGTTCATCCATTCATTGTACAACTGTGAAGGGTTCCTTACCTGTGCCCGTTTGCTCATATGACTCTGCTCTGCATCTTGGTGTCTTCAGGCTTTCATTTCAAATTAACACTCATAAGGTTACATAAGTTCCAGTTAAACAGTGATTTTCCTCGTTTGCAGAGAGCTTGAAAGCTTTTCAATGGTGACACCTAGGTAGATCATCCTGTTATCTTCAGAGCTGTTTGATTTTGGCAAGAATTTCTAGTTACCCAGAGGATGTACAGGGTGGCTGTAACAATTACAATGAATTTTTGAACTAATTTAGAAGAGACTTGAGAAATTCACCATAAATTTATATAGTTTTATCAAGACAGGACAGCTTCCCAAAGATGTAATTCAACCACACATTTGCTCAATGGAACAAACATGGAAATGACTGGATACAAATTTGTGCCTGGTGCTTTGCTATAGCTCAGTTTCCATGACTTTCACAGTTCCATTCAATGTTTTGGTAGAATGATTAAATTCCAGCATGGAGATGGCCATTGTAGCACTTTTATTCCTGGTCCCTATTCAAAGATGTCTTCTCCTGCCACTTAGCAGTTTGTCAGCATCTGTGGAGAGGTACAGTGAGCAGTGGGGAATATAGCACTAATGTGTGGCTGTGTTGGGAGTGCCTCCACACAGGCATTTCATGTAGCAGGCTGTACCTGGAACACCCAATACTTGGCTGCACAGCAGTGTGGAGGCCATCCTAGAATATGCAGCATTGCAGCAATCGGTATGTTTGATCCAACAGCAAAGCACCATGAGTCACCTAGAAATGCAATACTAATCAGTTAAGAACAGAAACACTTGAGTATTATTTAAACTAATTTTTCTTTGCTATGACTTGCTTTTTAGCTATTTTTTTAGACTATATTTCTATTTCCTTTTATTTCAGAACACATTAAAGCTTCAAAAGCCTTAACAAATCTCATCTGCAGTCAAATCCACACATTTTTTTCTGTTTTCATGTAACCACAAGGAATGTAGTGTATTTTTTTTGTCTCCTTCAAGTGTTTATAAAAGAAATCATACCAATCTGTGAATTTACAAGAACAGATTTTTTGTGGTCCAAATGACCAGAAAGCAGATCATGTTTCATGACTGAGAAAGTATTTCAGATTAAGTTATTTCACATTTTGATTACAGTATTTATTAGAAATACCTTTTCAAAAGTTGTTTTGTGTTTTAAGAAAGTGTGTTTATGGTGGCAACCAAAGCAATAGTTCAAATCACTTTTCTTCTTTTCCCTCATGGCTTCAAACTGATGTCTTAAAGCTTGCTTAAACTTTGAAATAGGAGAAAGATAACTTGTTCCTCCTATTTCGAGAAAAAGCTAGAAAAAGTCTTGGTACAAAAAACGGAAACAAATTTTAAGGAAGTCCTAAAGTCTGGCAGTATCAGAGGGTGGGAAATGCAGCATTCAAATTAAATGTGAACCTCAGCTCCACCTCTGCTTAAATCCACAACTCAATCTGTGCTTATGTCCAATTCTTTCTTTAATTTCATCAGGCTTTGAAAATTTCAGAAAAAAAGGACAAAATGTTAATGTTGTTTTTTCTCTCAATTTTTGGGTAATTGGAAATTAGATCTCTTTCTGGCAAAGCAGAGACTTCATTGACCAGACCCAGCTGTGCAGCACTCCATGGTCCTCAGCCCTGTGCTGGATTTTTGGAGGTAGAAGCAGCCACAGGACAGCCCCTTCAGCCAGCTGGGAGGTCTCCCCACCTATGGGCAAGGACCAGTCCCATGCCCTGTATCATTCCTTGGATGCAGCCAGCATGAGCCCTAGGAGGGAACAGAAGAGGCTGCAAAGGCTCTGAATTCCTGAGTGAGGTTTCCTTCTCTAGTGTCACAAGATTCAGGTCTCTACTGACCAAGGTCAAACCTGAAATCCTAGAAGCAGCTGCTGAAGATGGTACTCAGGTAGCAAGACTAGCATTTCACCTTTTTTTGGTAGCAGCCATCTGTCTCAGTGAGGCATACAGGAAATATTTTCCCAGTGCAGTGGCTACTCACTTGACTTACACTGTCTTCTTTCCACCACACAATTTAAGATGTGCTTTTACAATTTTTTCATAATGTACATTTATTTCATACTTCTTAACCTTTTTCAGTGCTTCTCCAAATATTGATCTGTACTAAGCAAATATTTTCTTTCTCCTGATTATACGTAGCCCTCATATTTACAGTGACTTTTAGAAGGGCTTTTGCCCTGTATACAGACATTTGATCTTGCAATCAGTCATACATTTAAATTTTTTCTTCAGAAATCAGGAATTCTTTGCCTGAAGTTGTTGGGCAAGGCATTTTAAATACAAAAAGTAAATATTTATATATACATACACAAAAATAAACAGCTGGCTTAAAATAGACCTCCCAAATATATTACAGAGGTGTTTTCCTCGTCATGTCTTTGAAACATGCTTTATAACCATCTACACAGAAATGGCTCTAGGCCCAGGCTAATGGTTTTAAGGCTCTAAAAAATATGAAATTAATTTTCTCAAGACAATTTAAACCAAGTGCAATTCATATCAAACAGTAACATATCTTCCTAGCTTGCACAGACACCAAACATCCATGGTCTTATTTTCTCACCACAAACTGCTAATTTAAAAAAATCTATGTAATGCTCCCTTGTTAAGAACAAACAGTTCATTTAAGTAGGATTTATAGCTTTCATGCCACATTTGAGATCCTGAAAATTTAATTTCTGTGTAGGATGAAGAAGTGTGGGTTTTTTCCTTGCCTAAATACAACTTTCCTTGTTTTAAAAAAGGGACCTCCAAGCCACGATGGAACATCTTCCTGTGGTGCCCCAGATGACCTACTATGGTGACAGTGGGAATCCATGCTGTGTTCCCTTTCCAGGTATTGCTATGGCTACAGAGCACCAGTGCATACCTACCTTTTTCACAGAGTTTCTGTTTCTGCAGTAGAAATTATTTCTGGTGCTGAAGGGTTACACCTCTCCTTCCACCACTGTACAGCTCATTTGCACCACCTGAGATGGGCCGTGGTGTACCATGACACAGCAAACACTGATTGATTTGTTTTGACCCTTGGTTGTGCAATTCTGTGTTAGCCTAATATGGGTGTCATCACACCTCAGCAGCACCCATGGTCCTAAACCCATGTCTCTCATAGCCGGGTGGTCTAGACTGCTTTCCCAGGTGGTTGTAGGAAAACTATTCTGCCCTTTGTGTGGACAGGAGTAGAAAGTGAACTGTTTGAGAAGAGGCATGAGGGACTGCAGATGTCCTTCTGCGCTCATAAAGGTTAGCCTGTCCCCTCAGAATGAGAAGAGGGGTTGCCAGCCCAAGCTCAAGCAGATCCCAGGCAGAGAAATCCACTAATCCAGGTCAAAGGCTCCTCTGTATTGAAGCCAGCTTTAACTGGGCTAAGATATAACCACAAGCTAAATAAAACAGATTTTTCCTTCCCTTGTCACTATGATGAGAACTAATTTTAAAAGTATGTGCTCATTATAAGCCAGACCAAGAGCCCATTGGGCGTCTTTCTAATTAATTCAATAACCGTGGGTGGGGTCTTGGACATTTTGGTTATCTTTTATTGCCAATGGGGTCAGCTGCTTCCT
The DNA here is from genome assembly GCF_000695765.1 of Mesitornis unicolor. Lineage (NCBI taxonomy): Eukaryota > Metazoa > Chordata > Aves > Mesitornithiformes > Mesitornithidae > Mesitornis > Mesitornis unicolor. The sequence continues at coordinate 68,003 of NW_010167620.1, read as the reverse complement.
CTGTGGTGATGTGTGTGCATGCAAGAGAGAGAGAGAAAGCACCGAGAAGCCATTGGCACATACGTCTTCACTGCCTCTCCTGGAATTCAGTGATGCCTCAGCAGACTATTTAGCAAGCCACAGGGAACCACAGAGAGTAGGCACTTGTGGATTTTATAATTAGGAGTGAACTAATGAGAGCATTTGGACAAGGAGGGATTCAGAGTAAACAACCACAGGTAGACTTCTCAAAGCCACAGACTTGGCACACAGCACTTGGCTCCCACATCTCCTCTGCTCCTGCCATTCCCCCTACCCCAGTGGCTGACACCAGGAGGAAGCAAGACACTGGGTTGCCATAAGAGAAGACTGCGTGCAAGAAGGTAGAGAGAAGTAAGAACAAGGGGCAGAGCAATCGTAGCTGCTAGAGAGAACATAAATCCTTCCCATTTTGTGGCTGCTCATGGGTCAACACACTTTGGGAAGCACCATCTGCTGCAACATCTGCTTCAACATCTGAATGTCCGATTTCCTTCCCAGCAGTCAAACACCAAACATAAAGCTCCTCCCTATTCAGCTATCCATAAAGACCTAACAGCTCTGCTGAAAATATTATTCTGTGATTAAAATGGGACTTCTGAAATATGTACGGGCCCCTCACCTGAAAGGGAGTTTCAGGACCAAGCCCTAGTTTACTAGGAGAAAATGAGAATAACGTCAGAGCTATTATCTCCCTGGGACACATTCTTGAACCCATTTATCTGCTAAGTTTCTTTCTGCTTTCCAACCAAAGACAGCAGGAGATGCACATCCCCAGACGGATGGGGTGGAGGGAATAAAAGAGGTTATTGTCACAGAGGCAGTAACCTGCAAAATCTGCAAAGCTGCCTTCATTTTTTCTCTTTGCTACCCAATGTTTCAGAAACTTAGCTGAGTTGTTGGTATTTTCCATTAGGCTTACTGTCAAAATAAAAACAAAAAAGGAAGATAGTGTCTGAAAGAGAGAGAGAGAGAAGAGAAGGGATCAACCATCTTTATTTTATATTTTCAAAAAGGATTATGTTAAATTCCTTTTTTTTCTGCTTCCTCAGTTTGCTAACATTTCCATTTAATCTCACTTTGATACTTACCAGCATCTGTTTCAGCATAATCTGTCTCCTTCCCTCATTCTCTCATTTTGACTAAAATGTGACATAACCATTAAATCCAGCTCTTAAAGGTACAGGGTCATGTTTTGCTTTTCCTTCAGTTATGCCAGCAATGGTCATCATTATGTGAGGGGGCAGATGGGGAATGTACATAATTTTGGAAGAGTCCATGCATGTAGTCTTGTTGTTATAGTTTAATCATCAAGAAGGTATACAGGTCACCAAAGAAGATTACCTAATAATGACCTTAATAGTGATATAGACCATACATTAAAAGTTTACTGGGGCATAGAAGTGGCCTCAGAAGGACTGTGACTGGACATCTTTTACTACCTTTTTTTTCAGGTGCTGTTTGGTTCCTAAACAACCTGTTAGAACACGCTATGTACAGCACTGTTGTTATCACTGTAGTGGTAACTATCTGTTTTCAGACAAAATTTGCTCCACATGCTTTCAGTATTCAACCAGCCCCTGCACCCCTTTCTTATCACAAAACATGAGATCTGTCCTGGAGAAGGACCAACTCCAGGCCAGTGAGGCTAAGGAGTTCCCAGTTGCACCAGCCTGACCAGCTGAATGGCCAGGAAGAGAGATCAGTTAGAGGTCCAGAGTTGTAATGAGGCTATACAGGAGCAGTGTGCTTAGCATGTAGTGCTAAGATGGATTTTCTGTATTCTTTTTTTTCGCGGATCCAGCAATGCTCCGCAGTTTGGCTTAAACTTTTGCTTTCATGCTACAACTGCACATGTATATCTTCACCTGTGCTCTCTTATCTCTTTTGGTGTCTGCAGCAGTGCACCTGTAGAGTTATTCCTTATCTCCCATTACACCTCTGCATGCTCTACTGATCACCTTATTTCTGCATGAGAGCACTGTAAGAGCTTTCCAGCCTCTGCTCTGTTAATCCTGCCATGCCAGTGGTGTTGCACAGATGTCCTACTGTGGGCTTCTACAAGTGAGGATATAGTGCAAACAGAGGGATGGGTCTGGTGTAGTTTTGCCCAGCTCCCATCATACCTTCCTCTGACTCTGCTGATGGCATCTAGCTTCTGCAGTCTGGAAACCTGAAGCATTTGTCTTTCCTGCACTCTGGATAGCTATATCAGTGCACCCTCTCAGTGCTGAACCCTTCCAGGCAGATCCACATTATTAGAGGCATAAATTCTGCCTGATGGAGCCCGGTATCTGAAGCCTGATTTAAAAACAGGATGTCACAGCCATGTGAACAAAGATGTATGAAAGAGAGACAGAGATAAGCATCTTGTTTTCCACTAGGCATTTGCATGTTTCTCCAAAGAGGATATTCATAAAACCTGTATCTGTAGATAAAAACCTACCACTGCTTTCTGTGGAGCCTGACATAATGATTTGGCTTCAAGAGAAGCCAAAATGGAAGCATTTCTTCAACAGTTTGCATAATCCTTTTAAGCTTTGTGAGCTCAACTAAAAGAAGTACTAACTCCAAGCCATTCTTGGTTTGGGTTTTAGTACCCAAACCTCACTTAATGAAATTTATTAAGCCTAGTTCTGTTTATCATATCTCTTGTTACAGGGGTACAATTAATGCTGAGTAGAAACCAGGCTTCCTGCTCTGCAAAAGTTTTTCCATTGTCAAAAATGCTTTGTCTGCGTTAAGGCAAATCCAGCACCTTTCAGAGAAAGAGGTTCAACTTTGCTCCTTTTCTTTTGTTAAAGTGGTTTCATTTTGCGTAAGTAGTTACTTATGAAGTAGAGTAAGGAAGGTGTTAACTAGGGTTATAACATTCTCATGGGACACAGAGGACCTAGGTTGGGATCCTTGCCTCAGTCAATATTGGTTCTCCTTCATGTCCCATTACATGTAGTCAATAGGCAGATAAGGCTCTTGTCTCAAATATGGAAGTTGCAAGGACTTGAATTCAAGTTTTCCATACCTTGTAGAAACACCCTGTAAGATTTCAATCATCCACTGAGAACTGGGTGCACCCTCAAGTTTGACTAACAGTCCTCTCTGGAGTTTAGAAATGTTTCCTCCCAGAATTGGTACACACATCTTCCTGGAAACTTTTTTATTTAACTGATGTTTTCCAAGAAGAAACATACCCATCATACAGTTCCCTACCTCCTCTAGATTACTTGAATCTCATTTATTTTACTGTTTAGAAAAAGGGGACAGTACTTTTCCCCTCTCTCCTGCAGTATGTCTGTCATTATGTGTAAACACTTCTCTTGTTTTGGCCACAGATGACGTACAAGAAATGGGGTCGATGTAGCCTCCATTCCAGGTTTTGCTATTGTGTACTACAGGAACAGTTGGGAGAAATGGTAATGGTTTGAGCTCCACTGAACTAAAGCAGCGTAGCAGTGGGGAATTTTTCAGCCTATAGATAAGAGCTAGGTCTCTCTCAGTGTTGACAATACCATCAGTTCACTTGAGATTTGGTGCAAGTCTGGAGTCAATGAGAGTGATCTCTTGGTCTCTTGGTACTTGATAGCACAGGCCAGGATGCAAAAGCAGCTGATACAGCTTCTGACAAATGACAAGTGCAAACATCAGAGATGTAAACTCACTGCAGTGCAAACAATTCCATACTATCATGCTTCACAGGTATGAAAGAGCTTTCCCTCTCATGGAGGGAGCTGCTGTAAGCAGTGCACTTTCTCTCTCTATATGAATACAGGCACACATGCATATACACTTATATGTATAGCTCTTCAAGGAAAAAAAAGGAGTTGAGAATTTGCTGGTTTTTCCATTACATTTGCTTTCAAGCTTTTGTGCCAAGATGAGAAAGGAAGAATGTGAGAGCACTTCAGAGAGAAACCAGCCTACACCCCTTTCAGCAATGAGAAAGGTAATTAGGTTGTGTTGTCACTCATGCACTGTGCCATACACAAGCAGGAAATCTTGGCAGATAATAAGAACACTGCATTATGAATTTTGGTGGTTTGTGGGTGCTAGGCACAAGAAAGGTAGACTGTTCTAGAATGTAGCACACAGCAGCACCACAAGCTAGATTTTCCCCCGAGGCAACGTCTGACACAATTGGCAGCTCATTTTTCCTGCCCTTGGATGTGAGCTGCTTCTGAATGCTTCCCTTGTGCTAGGGCTGGCACTGAGCTAAATGCAGGCCTGGTGCCAATGATTACAATTCCCATTAGCTGGAATATACATTAACTTGAAAGGTTGTGGACCTCTCCAGTGAGGGAATAGCCTGCTGTATGCATCCATTATTTTTTTAGAGGAGAAAAAACTGTTGTGAGCTTATTATTCACTCACACAATCTGTTTGTTTGGTTTTCTTTTGTTTTGTTTTGTTTGGGGTTTTTTTAGGAAACTGGCACTGTTGAAAACAATTTTATAAGGGCCCTTGGCCAGTTTCATCACCCCAGTGTAGTGTTTTAGCTTGTCAAGCAACGTGGCACTGGGCAACTGCAGCCTGCTGGAGATGAGGACATACCCCCATCAACAGGCAGCTCCTCAAGCCCGGCAGGATTGCTGGGAAGTTTGCATATACCTTTGCCCCACCATGTGTGTACATACAAGGAGAGAGGACGCCCTGTGTGTCTGAGCAGAGAGAGACAGATTGCAGCTGGGACGAAAGTCTCTTGAAAGCAGCTGCAAGGGCTCTTTTTGAATCTGGGATGTTACCCATGGTTTACACTCACTTTTGCTCCTTTGTCCTTAATGAATCTGCCATCCTGAACAGATTTTAGCTAGAAGCGTGAGTTGTTAGATCAATGAGCTGTCTCTGTTCCTGAAGCCTAAGATAGTCTCAGGCTTTAAGATGCTATTCACTTTGCAGTTGTTTATCAAGAAAAATCCTGGTTCACAAGTGGGAAAAGTGTGTCTTGAACAATCATCCAACACTTCATATATTGAGAGTATTGATTGCTACTTTAGTCTGTGCAGCCTAAAAGATTGAATTGGTTCTGACCTCCTTTTCCTAGAACTTCTGTGTTATTTTCTCTGCAGTCAGTGAAACTGTGAGTCTCAGCTCTCTATGATCAAGTTGCTGTTTCACAGGAGGGAGTTGAGGAAGGCCTGGAGAAGTGAAGAGCTAGTATCAGCTGCCACTCATGTGTGTCCTCAAACTCTCCCACCTCTGAAACAGGCCTTCTGATTTTTAACTTGCAAGAACTGGCCATCTTTTAATCTCCTAAGACTGCTAAACAAATCCATGTGCTATATATTTCTGTTGGGTAGGTCATTCTGGAATGAATCAGAATGGGACCTGTTTGAATAAAATAAAGTGAAAATTCCTTTCTCTCTTCCTTTGTATTTGTGGGTTACTACAACCAGAGGCACAGTATGGTGGATTGATTTGACACCTAAAGTACCTCAGAGCTTCAGCAGAGGTGAAGGCTCATGTGTGCTTGGTATGGCACAGACAGTCTCTGGCTAAAAATATGTACAGTCTAAAGAGACAGATAGGAAAGAAGGGCAGTATTGCCTTCCCTTTTCTGCATACAGGGAACCAAGACAGAGAATAGTCAGTGGTTTAGTCAAAGGTAGCCTTTTGCCTGAAGCCTGCATCACATAGAGAAAGAAATAGAAAGGCCCCATAACTCCTCTTGAAGACCTTTGCCACAAAGTCGTTCTCATATTTGAAAACTTCACTGCTTCAGAAGACATTGAATTGCTTCTCTGTAGGTCTGACAGCCAAACATACTGGTAGCATGGAAAAGTAATTGTTGCATTTGTGAAGATCTATACTTTCTCATTGGATCTGAGGTGTCAGGCACATGTCAGGCCTCCCATTCTGCGGGAATGTTTTGACTCCCTGCATCCTTCCTAGCTGCACGCTCATTTAAGGGGCTTATTGCTTTGTGATTTCTCAATGTAAAAAAGCTCCATGGGGTGGGGACTTCCCACTTTGCAGAGGGGACTGTTCAGTTTACAGACTGAGATATCTTAAGATTCAGACTTTGTTTTGCAGGTCACCTCTTGCATCTCTCATTGCTTTGCCCACATGACTACTCAAGGAGAAAGGAACAGCTGGGCCACTCCTCCGTCTGGAGAGAATGGGTTGAGTTGTCCTCTCAACTCACTCCTGTTTTAAATCACTTGCATCCCCCTAAAGAGCCCCACCAGTGCTACACTGGAGTAAGCAAGTGGGAATATCAGTGTGTTAACTTACAGAAGCAGCAGGTGTCAGAAGTTTTCAGAGCAGGAACAACTGGGGTCTAACTTTCATGTTGCACTTCCCATTGACTCAAGTTTTGTCTCAAGTTTTTTCTCAGGCCTTTTAAAAAAGAGCCCTGCTCTGTTCCTTTCCTGTGCCTGTGTGCTGATACCATAACGTCATCTGCACCTGACACTCATTCTTAATCACACCCCTCTTCTGCAGTCCTCTTTGTATGTCTTATCCCACTCTCATTTGACTCTTTATGTAATGCCACTGCATTACACTCCACCTCTAATACTGTCACCACATAATCCATCTTTACTGTGTCTCTAATTTCTTAGTTCTAGAATTGTTAGCCTTGCCTCTTTCTTTACCACAGGAAAATTTCCACCCACAGTTCCAACAAAATGAGGAATCTAGGGTTATACTCTAAACCAAAACTTAAAATCTGCAGAAAGCTCTGATCTGGCTGTTCTTGGTAGTGACTTGTGGTAATGAGCTTATATTTCTCATTTGGTGTTTCTCTCTGCTTCAGAGATGGCATCAGTTGTTCCTGGTTTTGTATGGTCAAGCTCTGTTTTTGTTTCATTTTGAGTTTAAGATTTCATGGCTCTATTTACTGAAGAGACTTTTTTTTTGGCTGTTCTGAGGATTTAATAATAAAACTCCCCCTGTGAATGTTCACTGCCATCATTATTGACTTTCCAGGCTGAAAGGCAGGAAATTCACTGCATAGCTGACCATCCTTTATAATATTAGCAGTGATTTGTGACAGAAAATTCTTGTCTGCTTCATTTCAGACTTCGTCTTACAGTAGCACTGCTAACAGTGTTTTCTGTTGCTTAACTGTATGTCCTGGCCTTGGTGTCTGCATTGGCTTCATGCCACTGGAGCTTACATTGACAGCCAACAGGTTGCAAAAAAAGCAGAATGGATGGAATCTTTGAAAAGTTTAATTTTCCAAAAGGGTTATGCTGCATTACCCAGAAAGGACTACATGCTTATAAACTAGTATAAATCAGCCCAGATTCTCTAAGGTAGATGTAGCTTTAGTGATTTACATCAGCAACTGCCCAAGCGGCCACAAGGAAAATTAACAGTCAGTATTTTATAAGGTGCAGCAAGAGAAAGAAGTCAGACTCCCATCAGTGACTTTCCATGTTAGTCTCTGCTGACTACTGTATCTCCATGCTCCTTCCTCTGTAGGGTGGTGTGAGTAGAACCACCTTGACTGAGGCTTAAGGAACTGAACAAAAAAACCTTGCATATTCTCTTGAAAATTTTGGGAGAAAAAATGGTATCCTTAGTTTTCATGTAGTGCTACACATATTTGACTAAAGCAGCTTTAATAACACATAATCTCTATGAAGACCTGATTTAGGAGAGAGCTTACATTCTTGGGCTGAGCTGGGAGCGTGTTTAACTTCTCTCTGAGCTCTATTCACAGCCTCAGTTTCAGTATCTAGGCTATCTGAGCAGTGCTCAGAATCTGATGTCTGAGAATCATTCCCATAATCCAGGCTGAAAGAGACTATCTAAGCAGTCAAGAGGAAACACCAGAAGGAAACAGGCATAATAAATTATGTGTCTTTTTGGAGCTTCAAGCTAGTGGGAGTTATTTGTCTCTGCTCAGGTTTGTCAACATGAATCCTCTCCTGACTTTTTATGTCTAAAGCAGGAGAAAGATCTCCTCTTAGTTGATCAGTTAGTGTACTTAACTAGGGTGCAAGAACCTGGATTCAAAAACCTCTTCTTTCACAGGTAGCTGGAACTTTCATCTTCTATATTATTCTGGTGAATAACATTGTGTTAGCATAAAGTTATTCTATCAATGGAGCAAATCCTACTTCCAAATAAAAAAGATGAAACATCAGAGTAGGTAGTAAGATCTGCATCTTCTGTGTAAGTGTTGTGATCACTATAAAAAGAGTCATTCTTGCATTCCTTCTCTCTGCCACCATAAATATTCAATTACCTCCTGTAGATAGTAACAGATTCAGCAGTTTTCAGTTGAAAATCTCTATCCCAGAAGATCCTGTAATGTTGCGATCAGAGTAACCTCCTATGGTATGTATTCACATCTCCTCCGACACAGAAATTATGTCAGGGAGGACACCTTATAAAGCAGGTGACAGTCAAATCACAAAGCGAAATATATCCCTCATCTGCTTCCTGATTATGTGGAAAAAACGTGAAATATGCAACATGGAACTTGATAAGGAGCATTTACAGTCACACTTTTGTAAATATTAAGGCAAGTCTCAGTATTTTATTTGAAATCTGAAATAGGATGTGGGCAGTTCAGTGTTTTTAAGGTAGATACAGTGATTCAAGCACCTAAGGAGCCTCATAGAGGAAGCTTAGGCACAAAAGGAATTCAGATATCTGCAAAGCTGCGTGGGCAGAATTTAAATTTTGGTTATTTAAATGTAGATCTGTGAAGTATCAGCTCAGCATCTAAGGGGTTTTGTGAATGTGAGCACAGGCAGCTAGATCAAGGTAGAATGGGAACTCTGGGGCAGAAGGACAACTTGAAGAGGTCCCTTCCAACTTACAACCCCATTCCTCACTATGGCTATCTAAGTTTCATCCTGGCTGCTGTCGCTTTGAGGCTCAGTGAGATTCTGCCATCCAAACTGTTGTTGCAGGAAGCTGCAGCCTCAGCTGAGGGGCCAGCAAGAGTCATCATGAATAGCAAGGTTCAATGGTCAGTAGTCCAGTTTTGAAACTACTTTTCTTCTCCTGGGAACTTGTGTACAGCTATTTTCTTTCTTTTCTTTGTGTTTCTAATTATGAGGGTTCTTTCTGGCCTCTTGTGGAAGCTACTTTCTTCTTTTGGTAAATGGCATTGGTGCTGTGCGAGCTGCTGCAGTGCCAGCAGTGCCAATTCATTCAGTGAATGAGTCATTTTGTGTGTATGTCTTCATTTATCCATCTCTATGGTGGGAAAGAGACCAATGTCTGTGTCATACATCAATATTGCTCCAGTGTGTTGGCATACTAGCAGACAGATGCTGCATAGCCTATGGTGCAGGGCAGGGGTCTGGCTGCAGAGCAAAGTTTCTGGTTTAAAGGAACTTGCTCCTCACACACTGGTTTCAAATTGAACAGGACAAGTCTAAAAGATACCTGTCTGTTTGATGGAATATTTACAAGGGATGCTCACAGCACCTGAGGCCTCAAGACAGACTACAACCTTGCCTTGGGTTTGGCAGAACCTCATCAAAGCCAAAGCTGAACTGACATAATGAGCTGGTATTCTCCAGCGCAAAAGAGATTATTTTTTTGGAAGACCTACAGGCTGCTGATCTTAGATCACTCATTGCCTTGTTTCCTCTTCTATTCTCTTTTGAGATTATAAGTTATTTCACACAATGAGCTACTAAAGAGGGCACATAGGGGCACCTCACTTGAAGTGGTGGTCACTCCAGAGAATCTCCTGGGAAATACAGAGTTTCTATGCTCCCAGCCTGCTGAAATTGTCCTTTCATCATGACAGTATCTGTGATAGGAAGAAAGGACAGCTTTGGAGTATCACTATCAGCTCTCTGCCTTCACTGTACATGGGCCACAAAAAGGCAGCTGCCAGCTTCTCTGTTTGGTCTTCACTCACTCCGTTCCTCCTTGCCCTGTTTCCAGGTTAAAAAGACTCTCTGGGTATAGACACTCACTGACAACATTAAGATGGAGGAATCAAATTGAAAAGCTGCTCTGTTGGTATCTAGTTATGTTGCTGAGAGTTTCATAAATGTCCATTTCAACTTTCTGCCAGAGACAGCAGTCAGCCACACCTTTTGTGCAGAATAGGTCTCTCAGATACTGGGAGCACTGGAGGACTTGCAGCTCCAACACCTCAATTTATGAGAATTGGCAAAACATAAATATTCACCTTGCCATGACTGTGACAGTGCCTAGCACTACACTGATTTAAGACCTGAATATCAACTGGCTAGCAGACCAGCTCTCAGCCTCCTGGCTTCAGCAGCATGGTGCCCTCTCCTACCAGACACATCTTCAGGATGAATTCTTCACTATAAAGCTCCTCTGCTTGATACTTCAAAAGCAATCTAGGAACGTTTAATATTTATAAATAGTGAAGATTTCTACCCTGCTTCAGTGTTCATTATAGTTGCAGTGATTCAAACCTCCAGCATAGGCAGAAACTGCCCTGAGCTGAAATTGAGCAACTATCTAATAAAATATAGTCATGAGATGAATAGAAGCTGTATAGTTGAAGTGCCCTGAGCATGCTTGAAAGATTTATTTCCTGATTTCATCTGAAGGGCTTTTTAATACGGAGGCTATGACTGTGTATATACATCCATATGGGAGAGAAAAAGATCTACAGTTTTAAGGGGGAAAAGGGGCATTTACACTTCTTGGGGAGATGCCACAGGGAAAGTATTCATTATTTTACATGGACTTGTTATGTTTATAGCTGCATTTCCTTTAAGAAAACAGATGTGAGTGCATTATTCATAGTCTTAAAGTCAAATTTGCCCTACAGAGAGGAAGTCAAAGCTGGAACCCTGCACTGAGGAGTGGGGCCTTGAACCACAGATGAGGAAAGTTTGTATTTGTGCTCAGATAAGGAAAGGGTTTTTAGAGAGGATTCTGTAGCCAGACTCAGGTTAAAAAGAAATAAATAATAATAATTTTTAAAAATTTATATACTTATACCACAATGCTTTTTCCTCAGTGTCTGACAGGTCATAATCCGCTTACTATGATGCAACTTGCACGTCCTTTATGCAAACTATCTTCATGCACACCATCTCAGAATTGGCCGTGCTGATGACTGGATCCACCCCCTCCAGAGAGCCACCCATCCTGTCTGAATTGACTTATATGAGCTAAGTAGGAATAATCATCCTCTTGTGGCATCTCTCTTTCTCTCTCCTCCTCTCTAGGGAACATAAAACTAGTTTGCTGCAGCTCTATAATTTCCAGACAGATTTATATGACTAAGTCCACTCCTAGCTTTAACCTTGCATTCAGACCCATCCCTAATATGCTATGGTAACAAGAGGAGTATAGAGCGAGAGAGTTAGCCACCCTCTGCTTGAATTATACCTTTTGTCATCCCCTTGGCATGTAGAACACTGTCTTACATTCATGTGCTGTTCATGTGGGAGTAACCTGAGGAAAGCTGAGCATAGGAAAATCTGTATGTGTAGGAAAAGAAGTGGAGTCTCCTTAAGCAAGACAACCTTATTTGACCCTCCTCCTTCCTTTGCAGCTGGTGTTACTTGAAGTTGGGACAGAGAAGAATGAAGGGACTGAGGCTAAGGCCAGACTTTGGTATGAGGCAGACAGGAGCTGAACAGGTTTTCTCCATGCCTTTCTGCCAGTGCCCATTAAACCTGAGCCACAGTGTCCTCTGACATTCCGGCTTATGGTCCCTTCCCTTATTTCTTCTATGTATATATTTTAAGCTGGAGTCTCCTTTCTTTTATACCAGTTTTACACCAGTGGAAATTCATGAGTGTCTGTGGATTTGTTCCTGGATTACACTTACCTATAAAAGAAGAGAATTAGACTTACCACTTCTAGGTACCAAATAGAGTATCCCCTATCCTTTGATTCTACTAAATACACCTTGTGTTTCTATTATTCATCAGTCTGTTCCAACACACAGCAACCTGCTGTTGTTCCAGTGCTGTGTTCCCACAGCTGCTGAAGCTGTGCCAGGGACAGTACACACCTGCAGCTGGGTTGCTCCAGTGTTATCTTCCCTGGGGCCAGTGTCAGCAAGAAGCTGACAGTAGTCTTTTTGTTGAATATCACACCTACACATCCAGCCTGGCTACTGCAGATGGTCCTTAGGATTTCTTAGTGTTCCCTGCAGTGCTGTTGAAGAGAGTCAGATAAGGATTTGGACCTTTCTGTTCTCTGCACTGGCCAAATGGAGGAAAAGGCCAGGACTTCTCTTGCAGAACTGAAGTCTAAGTGCAGCATTATATGTTCTTAATAAAGGAGTGATTATATGAATCACAGTAGCAAAATGTTCTTGCAGAACACGTGGCCCACTCCCTGACATAAGTGTCCAAGGGCAGCTGTACATCATTCCAAAAGAGGCTTTCGCCTTAAACAGAGGTTAGCATATAGCCAGCCGCCTGCATTACAGAGGAGTAGCTACAGAGTTGGGATTCAAGAGTGTCCTTTAATGAAGTTACTTGTGGCTGTTTATTGGACAAAAATAAATTCCAACTGGCCCATATAACAAATGAAACTCAACTACAAAAATGTAATGATATTTATTCTCACAGCTGCCAGCAAACTCACATGCACCATGAGTCATTCCAGATGTGGATAAAAACAAAGTCTGTCTGTGAAAGTGTTTCCTGATCCCGAGGAGACTTGGTTTGGGAGAGGAGCTGCACACTGACTTCAGCTGTACTCAGAAGAAGAGACAGGTTTTCCTTCAAAGGGGGAGGGGGAGAGGAAAAGCCATTTATTTATTCCTGAAAAGAAAGGAGGTAGGAAATTAAAAAGCTACTGTGCAGCTAGACATACGTATTTTAAAAAGAAGGATGCTTTGGAAGGTTTTGCTGCTGCTGCTGTTCTATTACAGTGCTCATGCCACTGTGACCCACAGATGGAGCAGAGGTAAGATTTTAAACATGAAAAACTGTCAGGAGAAAACTCTGAGTTTGTAGTTTTGGTCTGAAATTATGTTTCATTATACATATATATACATATATATACAATTTGTCCCTCCCAGCTCTGGAATTATTTTTCTCAATTAAACAGGTCAGCTAAGTAATTATATAGACAAATAGAAAAATACACATGCATAAAAGCATAAAGGTAAAAGTATATATGTATTCTATTATAGTATAAAAAAATATATAAAATAACCCAATAACCAAAACTACATTCTTTCTCGCCTTTTACTTTCTCTCTCCTTCTCCTTTTTCTGCTGCGTTAACAAAAACTATAGGTCATGAAAACAAAAGCCTTTGTAGTCACAGGTGGCATAATATTCTGCTCCACCAGGCAGGTACTTGTTAATAGTAAACACAACAACGCCTGGACTGTGCAAGGTGCCTATGAATGCCTACGACCCTACTCTGACAGCCTAGCCCATACAACATGGAGAAAGCTACCTGCAGTGTTACCAGGCTTCAGCTGCCAATATAAGAACATTAGTTGTGACATATTTGTATTCAAGTGTGTGACAGTAATATATGAAATTATTTGGGACTGTTGGATTGCATAGGAGATGCTTGCTTAAAACCTAGTGATGATGTCCTTTCCCTTTTTTGTTTTATTCTCTCCGGTATTTGGCACAGGTTCAGTAGCTGCTGGAAGTGGAGAGAGGAAACACCTCCCAAAAGATTTATTTGGTTCTGATGTTGAAATTCACAGATATTTATAGGAACTTACGTCTGTTAAAAAAATCAAGCATTTAGATGCCCCCCTCCCCACCCCAATCTGCCACATCTTCCTTATTATAGCTGGTTACTTTGTGGTCTGCTATTTGGGCTTGGCTTTGATATTGTAGGGGGGCAATGGCTGAATGAAGTAATGAAGGACTATGCAATTCTGCTAAAACTGTATAAAGGCTAATTGTTCCTAACAGTTAGTGGGGGTTCACTGATGAAGCATTGACCTGTGACTCAGAATGGCAGGTTCTTTCCCCAGTTTTTCCATCAGCCTCTTGGGTGACACTGGATGAGTCATTATACCTGCATGTACCTTACTTTTCCGACACTGCATAATAGAAGCAATGACACTAATTGTCGTCACAAAATTCCTTAATTCTGTAGATAACAATTTGTCTTTCCAGGGATGACATATAAAAAGGTGAGGAAATATGAACTAGATCTGCATATATGAAAAAAAATTATTTTGAAATATATGAAAAAAAACCCCTTTTAGAAGAATGAGGTCACTTCACTTATGAATGAGAAAAAAACAAAATGAAAGGGGTTCTTTTCAATGGAATAATCACAATGCAATTTAAAAATGTTCTTCACTTCTGATAAAACACTTATTTTAATTAAAAAAGCACCACCACCACCACCACAATCCTAAAAGGGATCCATGCAACTTTTAAGGTCCGATTTTAGTCATCATTAATATTTAAAGGAAAATATCAGAACTCTATTGTGTCTTTTGGGAAAGCAGATTTGTTTCAAGCTGGAAGCTCTAGAGCTCTAGAGGGAAGAGAAGATTCATTCCCTGTTGTGATAAGAAGTTCAGTTCTCACTAATATTGTCTACAGACCTCAGCTGAGAAGGAAAACAGATTTCTTCTCCACAGCTGCTGGGACTATTCTGCTCCAAACATGTTTTAGAGGCATGACTCCTTCAACAGCAGCTACTTCAGAGAACCTCCACTCCCCTAAACTACCTATGTGCCAGCCCAACCACTCTGATTCTATTCTGCAGTGTCTAGAGGACCAAAGCACTGTCCCAATTTTTTTAACTGCTTAGAAACCTAAGAGTAAATTTGAGTACTGAGGCATGACACACCCTTCTGTACACTCAGTGCTCTTCCCTCTCTCCACAAAAGACAACTGACTCTCATCTGGGTTAAACCTCAGTCATAAGTCCTGTCCAACTCCTGATCTGAGTTTTGCAGTGGAAAAGCAAAGACAGATCAGCATCTGGTCTGATGGAAATGAAAGACAGATTTGCATATCATCTCCATGATGACTAGTAGTCCCGATTGTTTACAAAACAGTAGGACAAAGGGTCCTGATTTAATTACCAACAGTTGTTGTGTGCGATCAAAAATGAACAGTCAATATTGGATAAAACAAGGCCTAGCTTTTACCATTTTTTCACTAGAGGGCACTGGGGCAGCCTGGGATGCCCAGCCCTTGTAACCAAATATTTAAGCTTTGGCTCAAGAAAAATGTCAGATGTGAGGAAAGAAGACCATACTTTTGCTGACTGGTGAGTGGGAACTTCTGTCTGTCACCTCCCTTTTCCCTTTGCTTTTACGAGCATCAATGAATGGAAAAATTAAAAACCATTTCTGGTAGGAAAACTGAGCGCTTTTTAATTTTTTCCCGCCCTCAGCCATTTGCTTTAAAAATCTCACACACTCCTCAACCTGCTTAGATCCAACAGTGGACACTGGCTCAGAAATCACAGGCAAGCTTTGGTCCCTAGGATGGACATGCTCAGAATAATAAAGAAAATATCCTGAGTGGTGACAAAATTGTTTGCTTGTCATCATCTCAGACTTCCTCGAGCCTCTTGCAGGCTTAGCTGTATGATAAGATTAGATTTTGCAGAGTACCTGCCTAGGGAAAAAAGGTAATGTTAGGTCTCTACTGAGTGATATTCTGTATGAGACAGTAAAGATGAGGTCATAAGAATTTCCCAAGGTCCCAAATAAGAATTCCAGATCTTAAGAGAAGTTTGTACTGGAAAAACCAAGGAACAAATCCTTTTCTTTGACAATAAAAATAAACAAACAAATAATGCATGCAGCTCTGGTAACCAGAGACAGCAGTGTCACTGCTTGTCACCCGGTTGCTTTCATCAAACTGCTCTGACAAATAGCAATACACTGGAGAGCAGAAGTTAGCTTCAGATCTGCATTGTTAGAATTGCCTGTTCCCTGAGGAGAAACCCTAAGACAATCCTTATTAGCGTGTTTCATCTCAGCTGACTGTAATTTATTTGCCATATGGGCTTTCTGGTACAAATAAATGGCACACAAACATTAGCCTGCTTGCTGTGGGGTTGCTCAAGGACTGAAGATGCAGTATGAACTCTTGTGGTTGTGGCTTCTTGGACAGTGGGGAAGCAGCTGCTATGGTAAGTTTGCCTCTTAGTGGAGGCTGGAAAAGGAGATCCTGAAAGACACAAAACAAGAAGGTAGAACTCTTTTTACCCATCAGTGAGAAAAGGATGTATTTTCTATATTAGCACCAGTGAGGTTTTTTGCTTCTGAAGAATGTCTGTGCTGTGCCTTTCAGACCTCAAAAGCAGTATTACAGTTGCATCCAGATCTATCTGGTCCACATGCATTATTTCGTACCCAGTATCTAGTGCTTGGTTAAAGTCAAACAGTTGGTCCATAACACCAGGGGAACAGTTTGCTCTCCTTAGAGTCTTTCTGCAGAAGAAATTAATTGGAAGAACAGAAGGCCCATCCTTGTTTCCTCATGGCAGTGCAAACTCTTAGTATTTGCTCTAGTGTTGTGGCAACTGAGTTTGTGAGTTTGATGGAGCAGCGGCTACACGAGCAACTTTTGCAGGCTGTTTCTGCTTGTGGATTTAGCTACAGCAGGCTGGCAACTCTCCAGTGCCAGGAGAGGGAGGACTATGTGGAAGAGAAATGGAGACTGGCTGTTGCTAGAAAGCCAACCAGCCCTTTTATAAGGAAGTAGTGTTTAACATATCCTAGACTGTGTAATCATTTGCTACATTCCAGGTTGCTGGTGATCATGCCATAAGGGATGAGTGCCTTGGAGATTAGGTCACGTGCTGCATCCCCACACCAACAACACCTTTTGACCTTATTTGATTCTCTTCCCCCTCCTTCCAGCCAGGCACTCCCCAATCAAGTTCCAGGATTCCACCTCTGACAGTAACACTTGTTGGACATTTTTGGTTTGGACAGCACAAGCAAAGTGAATATGGCTTGAACACAGCATGTAATTATAACACAAATGGTCAAACACATATATACAACTATGCCCAGCGGGTCTTAAGTATACCAGGATTTTGACCTTGGCACATTTAGGATATGCTGAGGTTTCCAAACATCTGGTCCAAGGGTAAAAAGAAATTATATCAGCTGGGCTGGCTACTAGAGAACTTTTTAAAATGCAACATCTACTTAACTTCCTTTAAATTCCATAAAGCCATTTTATACAATTCTTAAAATATGCAGTGCACATAAAATGATGAAAGATATGAAATGTTATGAAACAAAGCTAACCGTGTCTAAGCCTGGCTGTGTAAAGAATGTTTCTTCTTATGGAAAAAATGCAGTATTTCTCTTTCCTCTGGCTCCCATGTTAACATTTTGAAAATTGCCCCAACTTCCCTTCCTATTTCAGTGACCTCACTGGACCTGTAAAAGGTTTGATCGATCTGCTGCAGAGGTTTATGCAACCCACCTACCCTGAGTCTGTTCCATAAGTCTGTACCAGTTCCTAGGAATGCATGTTTGTAGGCTGGAGTCTCCTGGTCTGGGGTTTTATTTGCCTTGTACAAATTATTACTGAACAAAGTATCATAACTGTACCTGTAAAGAGAGGGAGGCACTGCCTGAAGGGCAGCCTGGTCTGGAATTAGCTTTGCAGCTGGATGACCTGGAGAAGACAATTTATATACCTATGCTCTTACTTTTTGAATTCCTTTGCAAAGAGCTGTATATGAGAATAAATGTAAGTCATAGACTAAAAATAGATCTATAAAAAAACCAAACTGTCCTACATTATAAATAGTAGGAAGGAAGCATTATAAGAATAATTTCTGCCCTTTAAGAACATGGTCTAGTGACAGACTTAGGGCTGGTTTGTGGTTGAACTTGATGTTCTTAAAGGTCTTTTCCAACCAAAACCATTCTATGACTATGATAAATTAGAAGAAAGCAAAGACAAAAATATACTTTTAAGTAGGTCTGCGTAAGATTTGAGAATTAATGAACTAAGGAGGCAACTAGGATGCCTGCATGGCACCATGGTGAGCAGAGATCGCAGAGCTAGGGCTGAGGCAAACTGCCTGCCTCGCACAGCCCAGGACAGCACCGGGGCTCCAGCTGGTGTCCCAGCAGGGTGATAGTCACATGCATGGCTTGTGCCCAAGGGAATGAGATCTACTTTTCCACAGGGCTCACCTGGTTGGACCCAGTGCCACACTGATATGGTTATACCACATCTGGCTCTGACATTTCTGCCTCAGGCTTTGCTGTGTGGTGCAGACGTGGTTCCCTGTGGCAGATTTCTTGGACATCAGCTGTGGTGGCAGTCTGAAACCATAAAAACAAAGTGTTATTGCAGGAAAACAGGGAAAGGGCTGAAGAAGTGCCTGAAAAGGGATTAGTTATTAGCACCTGGGAAAGCTGCTTGATGTTGCGAAAGGTAGATAGAATATAACAGCCTATGAATGGATTTAACTTGCGTAGGATATATATCCAATAGGATAGGGCTGCAACTGTAATCAAAATCCTTTCTAGTGTGTCCTGATTCCCCAAATGCTCCTTTAGGGAAATACTTAATTAATTTAACCTGCACAGAGGATGATCCTTGAATCAGGATTCACAGTGGATACCTGAAACTGAATGAAACTGAAAGACATACAAAGGATGCTTAAAAAAAAAAAATCAAAGTTTATAATCCCTTCTAGGGCAATGATGCTAGACTGTGATGAGATCAGAGGAAGGATAAATTATAGAAGCTTCCACATTTTAGTTTAGATCACAGATGGGTATTGTACTCTATAAAAGCAGTCATGCTGTTAGCAAGGAAGGATCTAAGTGATTCTGAGACTCTCTTCGCCACAGGAAGCAGCTAAAAAATGACTAAAGCTTACAGCTCATACAGTCATAAACTGGTTGACAGAATCAAAAGTGAAAAAGAGAAAGAAGCTAGAATATTCTGAGGAAATCTGGGTAAGTAACAAGAGAAAGACACATGAGGTAAAGCTGTTTTTGCTTTGATATGTGCCAGACTGAGAACTATGAACTGAAAGTCCCATCAGTAGAATCTTCTCAGTGATCCCAGTTCCATCCCAGTGCTGAGGAGTGGCAAGTCAGTAGGACATTTGCTGCCCCTTCGGTTATTTTTTTAGGATTCCAGGATGTTGTAGTGTCCCATCTATTTGCCTCAGTCCCAGGTATAGAACTCTTATGGTATGGATCAGTTTGCACAAAGGTCCTCATGTCCCAGCTAAAGTCCAACTTGGAAAAACCTCCTACCATTCGAATCCCTCCTTACACCGTCACATGGAAACTGCTCCCCTTACCTTAGCTTTAACTACTGCCTCGCTTTTCTTAATGCATGCTGTTAAGCCAATGTTCCCTTCCACAAGTGAAGCAGCTCTGTTATGAATGAAACAACTCAGGCACACATGCAAAGACTGTAGAGCATTCTGTGAGTCCCCTCCTGATTATCTTATACTTGGCTGCTGGGCCCAGATACCCCGCTAGTACCTGGCATTATGCAAACAAAGTGAAAAGAAACCCAAACTTTTCTTCTCCAAAGAACTTTCAGTGTAATTGAGGAGAGGAAATGTTAGCATTTCTTTTCATTGTGAGGCATGGAGTAATTAATGCCCCAGACCTCTTCAGAATGACTGTGTGCATGTAGTCCTGTATGTTTTTAATAGCAATGATTTTTTTATTATTCTGTATCTGAAGTATAAAGTACTTTTCT
>NW_010167620.1:7431-48390 GCF_000695765.1 Mesitornis unicolor | reverse complement strand
TAGGTCATGCCAGATGCAGCAGGAGTGTAATGACTTCTCAGGCAGAAAGAAATCTTGTCAGAGGCACTGAATAATACAATGTCATTGGAAGGAAAGTCAGCAGGTCTTAATGAACATCATCAGGCTGCAGAGGCTCTGATTACTCAAATAGTGACAGGCAAGATGCAAATTGCTGAGGTAAAGCACTGAGTAGTGGAGCAATTAACTTCGCACACAGTGCCTGTGCTGGGGTTCAAGGCAGGGGAAAGCCCATAAGGCTGGCCTAAGGTGCTGGAGAAGAACACTGGTGCTTGCCTGTGTGCACAGCCAGCACTCACCTTGAACCAGGGCTCTGCGAAACCACACACTCTCCCTCCACACCCTGGAGGCTTTGCTGGAGGAAGCTGAGTCCATCCACGATGCAGAGAAGCTAACTGGACCCAGCTGCAGCAAAAGAGAGAGTTGTGTGAGTGTCTTGGTTTGAAGTGGACAAACTAGTCTGCTCCTTGCTTTAAATTTAAAAGCATTGAAATGTGCAATCCAGCACCACTGCAGTCAACGGGAGTTTTGTCACTTTCAGGATTGAGGCCACAATCTTGGTCATTATCTGAAATTTGGTCTCTTGTAGTAACTCTTGATTGTTAAAAGATTCCAGTCCAAACACATTATCTGCTGTTTAAGGTGTTTTTCAGCAAAATGACGCTGGCAAGAGTGACGCTTATGTAGGTCAGCTACATGGATAGCTGATGGTGGGAAGCAGAACAGGAAACATATCAAAGCATCCCAAAAAGGGAAAAAAGGCAACTTGAGGATAAGCTGCAAAGAACACTTGTGGGGAGACTGATAGTCAAAAGCTCCCTAAGGGACAGCCATCTATGGGGTTTTCTCTACCACTGGAAGGAAAGAAAGCAGAGGAAGGGATCCTCTATGCCTCTTTTGTCCCTGTGTCTCTCATAACCCCAAAATCCTGTTTTATTTGGCTACTACTATGGCAGCTTTACGATATATTTCCCAGAGCATACTTACTAGTACAGAGACATTAAACTAACCTCAGTCTGCATCTCAACTCACAGGGCTCCCTTGCCTAGTCGGCAGCTCACCTTTAGCTAGTAACACTTTTTATCTTCCCTTGAGGTGCTCCAGACTGCAGCAATAACCTGGCTCCTCTTGTCTTGCTATGGTGGTGCTTGTCACAAAGCGAGCTTGGTGTTGGGCTTGAGACTAAGAAGAATGCGGGGAGGAGAGGAACAGAGTTAAATAAGTTCCACTAGTCCCAGTTTCCACAAACATTCCTTTACTCTGGTGAAAGCATATGCAGAGCCTTTTCTGGCCCAGTTTGCCGGTTAGGTTTGGCAGCTCCCCAGTTCCCCTGAGATCGGCATGCATACCACTCATCCTCTGGAAATTCTTCCCCAGCCACAGGGAAACAGGTCACCAGCCAGGAACCAGGCTCCAAACTTGCTGAGTCTCTCTCCGCTGAGGAGGAGCCAGGTGGGTAGCTGAAAAATAAGTTGCTGAGAAAGGAAAAAAAAGTTGTTCAAAGTTCAGAGATTATTTGGGGGGAAATGGGACAATGGAAGGGCAATGCTGCGCTGCAGTGTCCTGCTGGAGACCCAAATGCACAAGGTCTTCTGCAATGCTTGCATGACCCCCTCACCCCCTTGCATGGCACTGGGGAAGCAGAACACTTTGCTTAGGTTTTGCCTAAGTAGTATGAATGAGAGGAAAAGAGGAAGAGAAAGGGAGAGAGAAAAATGTCATAAATATGGAAGAAAAAGATTAAAGCACACATACTTTTAAAATTAGGGTAGCATTCGCCCTCATGTCAGCATGATATGCATCCCCATTTGAACCCACCCCATCTGTCACAGCCGGTCTTCATCTTATCTGTCTGCTTCTCAGGCTCATGTGGTTGCATTTCTTTGGAGCAGACACTGCCTTTTTCTCACATAAGCAGGACTTGTGTTTGCTTCTGGTCCTCACCAGCCTCTCTGCACACCAGGATTTTGAGATACCCCAGTCTGGGCAATTCACCACCAGTCACAGTATAAATGTTAAAGTTACTGCTACTGAATCAGCAACATGTCAAGGTCTCTGTACAACTCCTCCCCTTTTTTTTTTCCTCTCCCTTTTTGCTTTCTAAACTATGATGTATAAAAAAGACTCTTCCCATTGACCAAGAAACAGCCTATTTTATTCCTTGAAGGAATTTATTCCTTGAAACTGCAAGAAATTTGCTCTTTTACAGAGTTATGGGGCTACAGCACTTTGCATTAATAACAGTCAAGCTTTCTCATTAACACCAGTCATAGTACCAGTGCCACAGTTGCACAAGTCTCTGTTTCCTTCTATCAGTACCTAGAAAATTGATCAAGTTCTGCAAGTCCTCAGTTTCCTCCTTGGTTTTCATAACGCTTACAGTCATTACATTACATTTTTGTTTATGCTTGGCTCTAAAGACACACAAAGTAATTATTTATTAAATGCAGATATTATGTCAAGGGAACTGTTTCCGTCTTAAGCCTCGTCTTAAAATAAAAGACATTTAAAGTATGCCTCATTTTTATTTACTGCAATTGTTCATGGCTTGGCACTGAACAAACTCCATTTCCAGTTAAACACTACTTGTAGACATCCTAATATAGTACAACATGTGTTAAGTGTAACCATTCATTTGTCATACTTGCAGCAACCTCTGGTTTTCTGGATTGCTGAGCCAATTTGGCAGAAAGTTTTGGAAGGTAATAAGTCTAATGATAAAAAAATACACTGCTTGTTTTCTTGCTTTCTACCACTAGGGTCTTTAATAAACAGAGCTCAAAGAGGCTGACCTACCTTCACTTGTACTTCACAGAATCACAGAACGTTAGGGATTGGAAGGGACCTCAAAAGATCATCTAGTCCAATCCCCCTGCCGGAGCAGGAACACCTAGATGAGGTTACACAGGAAGGTGTCCAGGTGGGTTTTGAACATCTCCAGAGAAGGAGACTCCACAACCTCTCTGGGCAGCCTGTTCCAGTACTTAGCAAATATAAAGCTTAGTTGGGTCCTCACAAAGATACAAAGATAGAAAAGAACCCAAAGATTTTTCCACACTGGAGTGCCCCATAACAGGAATCAGTTACGGTTAGTTAGGCTCAAGTGGTGAAAAGCAGTGTGTGAAAGCCATACTGAGCTCTCCAGCAGAAGGAGGACAACATCACATCTCTGCTCCCACACAGGATGCGTGGGAGATGCCAGGGCAAAATGAACAGACAGAATTGTGTCTGAGCTTAGCTAGAAGGTCCAAATTTTGATGAGTGGACTATAGATACCAGGTTCCATTGTCAACCATCAAAAACCACTAAAACCAGTTTTCTGGTCCAGGCTTGGAGCTTTTACCTGCATTATCTAACCCTCCTGTCTCCGTCTCTCCCTGTGCCCCTTCTCTCCCTGAAACCAGCCTTGCTGCAGAGGGAAGACAGCATCTGCTTGGCTGAGGACTTGGCAATGCTGCATGTGGCGGATGGAGGGAATCCTCTAGGAACACAGGGAACTAAGAGGGGGATTTAGATGTTTAGCAATGGGGCTGAGAAAGATGAGGCTGTCAAAATCTGGCAATCACGCAGACCGGGGGCTTGTTTTCCCATGGTGTTATATTCCTCATGTTCAAAGCAGGGAAATGCTGTGGGTTCCAGCTGATGAAGGTCTGTCTTTAAATGGTCTACTTCGTAAATAGCTGAGCATACCATAAGAAATTGCATTTCCCTAGAAAGACACTTCTTTTCTAGCCAGAAATTGTATTTAGGGAGCAGGCTGTTGGACATTTGCTGGGAATTTCTGGATGTCCTTCAAACCGTGAATGACTAACTGCATGCGCCACAGACTGTCAATTCAGCACGCATCCGGTTATGTCAGCTCTAATCTCTGTGCATGCTGCTGACAGCCAGTGTGGTCCAGCTGAGGTGAACTCCAGAGCTGAATAGCATGTGCACATATATCCTCCAAAGGAACATATGGAGACAGTTAAACAAAATATCACCATTAATGCAAAGAGCTCAGTTTCTACTTCACAAACTTGTCAGTGAGGTGAAAGTAACCAACTCATCACATGTCTTAAGTACTCTATACCTTTCCCTCCTTTTTACTTACATGATCAAAGATGGAAGCCTATATCACGTTCACCAGGAGCTTTTCACTCCTGGTTGAATTCATGCTTCTAAACAAGACATAAGCTAAAAAAGAAGCAAATGTATCTCCCCTGAAAGGAAGACAATGTATCTCTCTTGTTGCCTCTCTATATGAACGCTGTTAAACCCGAGGCTGGACCTCAGCACTGCCTGAGTGTCTGCCCTTTGAGATGGAAATATGTGCTAGGCCTTCTTACTGCAATTCAACTGGGAGCAGCTACTTGAACATACTTCGGTTTGCTTATCTTTTTTCAAAACCCAGTGCATTTCCTAATGGGTGCTTTTGTTGACAAAGTAGTTCATGCATTATTTAAACAAAGTAGTATATCACCTTTTAAGTGTTCCTTTTGCAGCAAACTGGAGCACTCACCCCAGACTTTCTCTGCAACTCAATACAATGGGTCGCAGCTACTAACCCAGTGTGTCCAAGGAGCTCAGCCATGACAAGCTAGTTTACATTCTGCTTCATCCTTGGTATCTGCGCAGTTATCAGAGGTCAAAACAGAACTTAAAGATTAGTGGGGCTAGCATTTAGAAGTATAAATACAGAGATAAGTAGCCCCTACCTCATTTGTGGCCATGCTAAATGTCAACCTAACTCTGTAAATTATTACTTTGTTATATTATTGTTCTTCAGACAATGATCACCTCTTACGTCTAGGCCAGAGAACAATAATAAAATTCCCCTAATATGACAAAAGGAAAGCATATGAAGACGATATAAAATGAATATCAATTATCTTCATAACTAGATGACCTCTATAAGCTTCCCTGAGAGGATTATCATCACCACTAAGCTGAGGAAGAATTGTCATGCAGAGTTATCACACAATGAACTCTAGTGTTTACAAGGAATAAGTTTCTCTAGGCACAAGACAACAGATGTCAGATTGACCAAAAAACTCTTCATTACTAGCCTATAACAGCAATCCACAGAGTGTACACATGCTGGCAAAAAACTTTTCTAAGTAAGAACATTTAATTATGAAAGCTTCAAAGTGTTTGAATTAGTAAGAAGAAAACCTAAATCCAGGAAACTACAGGTTGAAATTTACAATGTGAATATCACAGCAGCTTATCTGAAGTGTTTATCCACAGTAACAACAGTCTTGACCCACAGAGGGAAGTTAAAGAATAAACTCCCAGGTGGTTTCAGTCAGCAACATGTTAGAGGTTTTAACTGGAAATCAAGTCTTCCTCCCTTTTTCTAAATGTATTCTTCCCAAGTTTAGACCATGACGTTATTAACATTTTTTTCCTTCAACATTTACTTAGACTGTTTTCCAAAAATCTATTTTGCAAGTTCAGCTCACTCCAGGAGAAGAGACTGTATGGTAAGGAAGAATAGCACTGAATAAAATACATGGGACAAATTGCCTGGGTCCTCTTGGACTGTGAGCCATTGAGAGATGGCATCAACAGGGGCAGGAAATGCTGCAGTGAAAAGTGTTGAGTTTTGAATTTCCATCAATTTCAGGAGCAACTGTCAGGACTTTTTGCCTTTCAGGTCCCACTCCTCAGACAATAAGACATTTGAGTTATTTTGCTGTCTGTGAGATTTCTGTAAGCCTGAACCTAACCTTCTCTTCCCATCAATCCCAAGCATGTCCTTCACAGCACAGAGCTCTTTGTGACCTGGCTGCCCGCAGAGCAGCATCCTGGGGCTGGTGGTGCCAGCTCAGGTCATCTGAGGATCTCGTCCACAGTGTCCAGCTGCCTTTAGCAGTTTGCAATACTCAAGGTTCTGGCAGGGCTTTCTGTATTTAATAGTGAATCCAGTTGTATGTCAATCTCAGCTTCCTTTCAGCAGATTGTGAAATCTGAAAGATCTAGGAATATTTAGATTTTAGGCAAGCAAGATCCCATGTGTGTTTGCAGTGCGGGGGAGGCATTTATAAAAATAATTCATTTTGCATTTGTCCTTCAGATTTCTTTGCTGTGTTTCCAGCAATATCACATATATTGTCTTGGCCCACCCTTGTGTCTGCACATTGAAATCCATCAGAATAGATTTTGTGGATGTTTATATTTGAGTTCTATTATTTTTTTTAGTATTATCTTCATGCAGATGCATAAATTAACATAACAGGGCCCAGACATTCATGCAGGTGTAAACTTGACAGAATAGATGCCTTCTCGTGGTGACCCTCACTCACCGCTTCAGGAGATACATATAGTTCCCTTGCCTCTTATCCAGGGTTACATCACAGCTTTTCATGTTCTGCTCAGGTGGTAAAACAGCTGTACCAGTCCAGTTCAGAAACATACTTGAATTCATCTTCAGCTCTGATTACTTTTCCGGACCTGTCTTTATAATCACTACTAGAAAACACGTAGTGTTTTGAAAAGGCATTGCCTCCAGAAATAACACTTTTCCTCACAAAAAAGATCCAGTATCCTCCTACTTTTTGTTTATTGGACAAGGCTGATTTATACACTTTCTCCATACAGCACATATTCATGTCATTACGGAAACCAGCAGCAGGTGCACTGACATTTGGAGCTCAGTGAACAGCTGGAAAGGCAGCTGGGGTTTCCCTGTTTTTGAAGAACAAATGAAATTCCAGAGCACAGGAAGCAGAAAACTGGGGCTTATGTATTTTCCTTCTAACAATTTATTTCAACTCAGATGGGTATTTGAATGAATGGGGAAAGAAATTCAAGTTCTTTCTAATCTGGGGGAGAAGAAATACAAGACTGTATAAGAAATGTAATGTTTTTTTCTCCTAAGTTTCGAGCTGTGATATTGATACTTAGTGAGTTTGAGGGATATTTTGTTGTTTCACATGTATTTCACTATTTGTGGGTGAGCAGTTCATACATGAATAAAATAATAGTTTGTTATTAGTTCAATAGCAGTTCCTAGATCCACCATCAAACACTTGGATTTACTTGCTAGTTGAAACTATTCACAGATGGCTTAAGTGAATAATTCCAGGGTCTCTGTCATTTCTTCTGTTTTCCTTCATCTCAACTAACAGCTCCATCATCTCAGTGGGACAGTTACCATAGGATAATTCAGCACAGGACAATTCAATCAGCAATAACAAAGTCTGTGGTTCAAACTAAACTCTTGATCTCTTTCTTACCATCCAGTCTTGAAATAAATTTTGGTGCCAGTTGAATTTACTCTGCTAAAAGTTCAGGGGGATGTAAGCATAAAAGCGGAAGAAGCATCTGGCAGCTAGTAGTCCTGCAGCCACTGCTAGTGCTCCCGCAGAAGCAATGACTACACTAGTTGAGGTGGCCATCCACAGAAAGGAGCCCATGAACTTGGTATATAGGCATAAGGAAGGGCTTCTGCGTTTCCTAACCAGAACTAATGTCCATCTTTATGCTACCTGAGAACTGAAAACACTACCAAATATCCTAAGAGCTGTTGGACCACACTTGCACTGGGAGTTTCTCACATGTAGTAGAGCTTCTGGTGTAGCAGCTGTGATGGGGAGTGAGGCAGCTAAAATCTACCGCTCTTTTTTTTTTTGTTTGCTTTTTCTCTTCATTCATGACCAGCCAGATCCCTGGCTTGGCTCACAAAGCAGTGTCAGTACAAAGGGAAGGAGGGAGAGCTTGCCTAGGAGAGCAGGCATGCTGGACTGCCCCTTGCAGCTGCAGCTGTGATTAGGTCAGCCTCAGCAAAACCCTAGATACACAGTTGCCTTTGCCTGCCAGGAAAGAAGGGAGCCCAACTGAAAAAGAGAGTACCGATAAATGTAAAAATGTTGTTCTTAACTACTCTGCTCCTCTCCTCCGTGCTCAGTGTCTCAGCATTGTGTAAATACGTACCTGGGTGGTGCAGGGCTCAAGCCTACCCCTTTGTGTTCTGTGATGTTAATACAAAAAGGGCAGAGGACTGGACAGCCAGACTTGGTTTTGAAGGGCTTTCCTTGCAGAGCAGTAATAGCATGATGCATACAGCTCTTGGAGCTGCTGCAGCTCTGTCTTTTCCCCTGAAGCAGAGCTCTGATTTCCATTGCTCTCACTCCATTGTCTTACAGGAGTCTCAACCACTTCCCTTTCCTCCTAGGGTCCTTCCCCATGGCTCAGCACCAAAACACCAATACCCTTTCTTCCCTCTCTCCCTTCCTTCTTTGCTCCTTCTGAGAGAAATTGAAGTAGATTGGATCAACATTATGTCTCCTCACTTGTTCATTTGTAAGAAGCATTTTAAAATGTGTTTAATTAAGATTGCTTTGTGTCTTCCCCTTGCACAAGGGCTCTTGAAGACAAGTTCTCATGAGCAGTGCGAGACAGATAGGGAAGGAGAAGTGATCCTGCAAAGAAGACAGGGATATAAAGGACTGGTTCATTTTCCACCTCTGGCTGAAATTTCCTGCATTACCAATACTGCTTATGGCTTTTGTGTTAGATCTGTAGCACAGGACTGATATTTCCTTTCTTTGTCGCTGCCTTTCACTCATATAGTGTTCATCAAAGCCTATTATCAATTCCTGGTATTATGGCAGTAAACTGAAGGATAACAGTACATTTCACTTAATTCTTCCCTTCAGTATCTCTCTGTGTGTTTTTTCTCTCCATGCCTTCTGTGGCAACTTTACTCCAGCATGTTAAAGGCCTCTTTTGGCTGCCTGCACCTTTTGTTGTGAAATAAATAATTCCAGGTGGGTAACCACTGCTTATGATCAAGGGAAGAATAAATAACACAGCATAGATTGCCCCAGGCTGGGAACAAGTGAAAATGCTGCATAACAGAAATTCCATATGAGAGAATAAATTTTCAGACTATTTTAGTTGGTTGATGCTAGTCATATCTTTGAAACCATTTTACTTAAATCATAAAAGGAAAAAATATCCTCCACCTTTCACAATCACAGGCTCAGATGTACCATTTTCTTCTCTAGCAATATCCATTTCTGTAAACATAAAGTGGTTTTGGTCTTACTAATACACCCTCACGTTTTTTACTCATGCCAAGTAGCTAGAGAGGCTATTACCACAGTAGTTTTATACAGAAGCTCTCTTGCACATTAATCTATTTTACCACTTCTCATGCTACCGATGAAGTGCTACAATATAGGTTGGAGTGGGTTCTGTTTTATGGAACTGAGACACCCTTTCAGAATATGTATATTTCTTTAAAAGGAGATAAATTAGTAAAAGGTAACTTTGAAAAAACTGATTAGGTGATGAACTAAGGAATTTAATACAATCTGTTATTAGTTCTAAATGTTTTAAATTGATTTTATTTTTCTATGAACAGTGTTCCCTGTTGCAAATTTTTGTAGGGGGATGTACTTCCTACATCCTTGTTCACAAAACTGAGATTTTCAAGATGGCGTATTTTTCTATAAACCATTCTTTTTATAACTGAAGAAGAAACAAACGTCTATTCTTGTTTTTAGCCAACAGGCAGGAATAAAGAGAGATCATTGCCACTATTAATTTTAGTCCTAGGAGTTAAGAGAGCAAGGATATGGAGCTGAAAGTAAAAAGAGGCAAATTCTCTTGGTAGCTGCTTTTAAAAATGTGCTAGTTCATGTTGGTTTGTAATTAAAATGTCTTCTCCCTCTCATTGCTGTGTTCTCCTGAGGGGCATTGGGATTTAATCACCTAATAATGGAGATTTAAATGTATTAAAGTTGGAATGCACAAGTCTTTGCATTGCACTTGTTGTCATGGGAGCTACTTATGTGCAATTCCAAATACAAGCTTCAGAAGCTAGCCTATAGCATTGCAGTGGTTTTTGCTTGTCTTTCTAGGTTTTTGCGTATGCTTCACTTATTTTATTCCTCTTATTCTTCCCCCAGCTTCCCACTCTTTCTATTTCTCCTGGGCTAGGGCAAAGTGTTCAGTCATTTGTAAAATAGCAGTTTTGATACAGACAAGCAAAAAGTCAGGAACCATGGATGAGCTATGCCTGAGCATGCTCCATGACAGGGCTGATCAGCCAAAACTCAGGTTCTCACCTGGTAGTGATTGCAGGCCCAGGGCAGTATAAACACCTTGCAGCTGGTGAACACACATCCTTCCCACAGGTCAATACCTCTTCACCCTGAAGGAAACAATGCTTCTGGTATCAAGATCTGCTGCAATCTCAAAGGGCACAAAGATCTGCTCAGGGCAGCAAAATATTTAGTGACTTTGATTGATTGCAGGATTGTAAAGACAGGCATTTCACAGTTAACCTAAGGCAGTAAATTGAGCAGTGAATTGTTACTCTAGCAATGAAGGAACTCAGCATAAGGACTCACCAAAGAGTCATCTGACAGTATATTTTATATGTAAAGAGTTTTATTTCTTCTGGTCTGATTGTAAACACTCATAAGCAAAGTGATCTAAGAGAAATATAAAACAAAAGCCTGTATCAAGGGTATGCAAACTTTGAGTCTTATGTCTTCTTTTCTTCTTCAGTGCGTGGTCAAGGAGAAATGTGAGGCTGACTTCAAAACAAGGTTTCCCATACACTGTTAAAAAAAATTCTCTTGTGAGCATTTCAGGCACTTGCCCTAAGATCCAAAGCAGCAATGACTTCTAGGAACTGCCCAGCAGTGTCTGCAACAAAATAGGTTCAGCCAACCTAGATCACTCAAAATTTTTGTATGGCATTATAATGGCTACTGTATCTGCCTGTATAATCAGCTTGTGGACAGTGTTGAGTTCATCTTCTTTGGCAAATGCTTGAATGCATCTTGAAGAATCATCTTCTTTCAAAGAAGTCAGCGCTAGTAACAAAATCTGTTATCAGGTTATCAACAAATAACCCTTCTTGACAGGAGCTTCTGGGTGTGTTGGGGTCCATTTAGTGCAAATTCTAGGCAGGTTAGAGAAAAATGCCGTGACACAAGGAAAATTTCCAGCTCACTAGTGGAACCAGCATATGTTCTAGCTTGACTAACTTAAAAGTTTGACTAATCTTAAAAGGGTTATGTCTTTGGCCCATGAGGTTGCTTTTTTGACTCTTGCAGAAGCCAGCATAAAAAAAAGGCTGATCCTGGCTATGGATTTTTTTTTATTTGCTTTTCTAGACATATGATGTATAGACTAGGGAAAACCTCACCTCACTGGAGTATGATTCAAATGCTCTGTTTCTCAGGGCTTGTTATAGGACAGAACAAAAGAACCCAATAGTCAATAATTTTATAAAATGTATTTTACATACTTTACCATGCCTTCATGAACAATAACCTATAAAGATTTACATTTTCATTTCTTTAATTTAGGGGTGCAGTATGCATGTTTCTTTACATGCACAAATGCACTCACAGCACTGAACAACTATTTTGTAATAAACATTTTATTCCCTGCTTTACCAATAACATAAAGCCAAATATGGAAAAATTGCTGCCATTATAATTTGGGATGCATTAATTTCTTTCTATTGAGGTTTAAGAGTCCCAACTTCAAAAGCTTTGGGCAGGAAACAGAAACTCTTTCTGTGAGGGATCAAGATGGATGTACTGCTGAGCTTGTAGTAGTTTCTCACTACTAAAGGGTGGTTTTGAGCTTGCAATGAAAAGATGGTTGTGGTGGTCTGAGAAGATTTGGTTTTAAAGGAGTTTCAGAGTTTTGCTTTACATTTTTAGGTCCATCACTGAACAGGAACTGCTGCTGCCTGTGCAACGGCTCCCTGCCTTGCTCTCCCAGAAATAGGGAGCTGGTTCCAGGGAACCAGTGATGCCCAAAGAAATTATTTTCATGAGTTTCTTTAGAGCCAGGCCCTTGTAATCTGAGACAGGAGGACACGACTGGCAGCCTGTTGACTGAATTTGGCTTACAGGGCAATTCCAGCTGATACACCAGCAGGCAACTCTTCTTTGCTTTGCTTCTGGGAAGTCAGGAGTTTTGGCCCATAAGTCTTTCTTCCTTTGCTCCTCTGCTCCTCCTGTCCTTCACGAAAGAGGTGACACTGAAGCAATAATGTAGTCCTTTTCCATGCCCTTAAAATCAATCAGAATAATTCCTACTGAGTCATAAACCCAGTTAAACTGTACTCGTGTCCTGGAACCCTGGGGAACTGTACATGCTTTAGGGTGATGGCCTGCACAGGGCCTGATTCATGCTTTTGGCTTCATAACTTTTTGCAGGAGGAGAAGAAGAGGGCATCAAAGGGGAACAAATAATTGAGTACTGCAGCTATGCTCTGTACTTAATGAGTAAACACATCACAGGCAGCAATTGGCAAATCATGAGCGGAAGTGTGGACTGGAAAGTAAAACTAGACATCTGTACCCTCACCAGTGAAACCGCATGGAAAACCTGGGAGAAGATCATCAATGTTTACCACGTGGCTAATGAGGTCCAGAAAATTCTGACACAGTTATTAAAAAGGATGAAAGCATATTTGAAATAAAGCTATTGTCAGTCTCAGATGTGACACTACATTTAAACCATGAAGAAATTTCTAAGCTGTCATGAGCTACATAGTTAGAAGCAGGCCAATGAGTTGGAAAACAGATGAAGATTTTGTTTAAAAGTCCTTAAGGAGAAGTGGAGTTGAGTTAACAGAGCTGTAGGAGACTGGACAGACTCTGACAGTGAGCAGTGCAGAAAGCAGAGACTCTGGCATTATGTTTTGTGGTTTTGTTTTTTTATTTTACTGTGAGGGTGACAGAGCACTGGAACAGGCTGCCCGGGGAGGTTGTGGAGTCTCCTTCTCTGGAGACATTCAAGGCCAACCTGGATGCGTTCCTGTGTGACCTGGTCTAGGTGATCCTGCTCTGGCAGGGGGGTTGGACTAGATGATCTTTCGAGGTCCCTTCCAACTCCTGAGATTCTGTGATTCTGTGATTTTGATGGCCACTTTTAGCCACCCTTAGGACTAGACCCATCTTCAGGCACAAGTAGTGGTGCGTGCCAGGGCACAGGATGAGGCCATTCAGGGTTGGGCAGGTGGGCTGGGAGCAGGTGGCTGCACTCAGGCACATTGCTCCCATCCACCTCCAGCCCCAAGGCCTCAGTGGGCAGTAAGGGAGATAAGAGGAGGAGGCACTCTTAAAGCCCCTCTGAAGAAATTATTTGGAAGAGGATGAGCCTGGTAGTACACAGATGTGTAATGGAAAATGTTTTCAATAAGGATAATCAAAACCTTATTTTTCCTACCTCGTCTCTGTAGATCATAAGCTTTTTGTTATGTGACTGTTCGTTCTTAGGACAGAAGCACCCACATCTCAGTTGGAGCTGTCTCGACACATTTGTAAGAAAAGTAAAAACAATAAATCAATAGGAGTGTCTCCACTGACTTCAGAGATTGCTGGGTGGGCTTTCTCTGTCAATACTGATTAGGGATTTCTCCTCCTCAGACATATACAGCTGCTACCATTGAAACAAATCTGTTTGATGGCTGCAACATCACCATAAAATGACATACATTGCTATGCATTTTTGTCTGAAATAATTGCTTGATAGCTTTACAGGGAACTCCCTCAGGGAAGAAAATAGTAAAGAGATGGCAAGTCACAGTAATAGTCCTCTGCTGTTCTTTGATACAGCCCAGCTAACTCATGTCAGAGATGGAAGTAAATGCAGAAAGAAGTAAAATCAGTAGAAAAGTTTCAAGTGGAATTTGTAATCACTAAATGAAGAAACTGGCTGCAAATCTTAATCTGTCTCAGCTTTTGTGCTTAACTTACACGTATGTTAAGTCAGTGTAATGAAGATCAGAGAGTGCTTGCTGTAAATGCTCTTACAATCTTGAGAAACTTAGGAATTCACGGAGAGGACTGTGTAGGGAGTGATGGTGGAAGGATCTAACTACTGTGCAGGAAGAGAAAGAAAGGGAAGGACTGAAATAAAATGTGGATCAGGACAATCAGATCACCATGACAAATACAAATGAGCTTCGAAAGAGTTCCTGAGTAGAGTCTCTAAGAAACATAACAAAGTTTGATATGTTTTGGGAAAAAGATAATGAGATCAGGGAGTCAGTGCCAGTCTGATCTCTACAGAGGATGATATGCTTCTGATATACATACAAAGTCCTTTCTCACAACCTAGCAGCTCAGGCTTTTATCCCTCTGAATCTCCTAATCTAATCTATGTCATCCTGGAAAATGCTGGGTAGAAAAACCAAGATGCTTTCTGAGTTGTTACCCATGATTCAGCAGGTGGGTCAGTACTAAATCAATAATATGGCATTCATTTTTGTGCAAGTCCTTCAGTGAGGGTTTTCTGGGTGAGTGATGATGGGCTGAATCTGATGACTCCTAGCTCAGACCCATGGTAGGAATCTGCACTTGGCCTGAAAGCTAAAACCTATCGATGTGGTGACAATAACCATGACAGCACTGAAGCAAGATGCCACAGACACCTTTTCCATGGCTCAGGGAATATTTGAGATATAAACCATCTGCATATGTAGAGGTACTCTGCTCTGAGTCTGTTTCCACTGAAAGGGCATCTAAAAGAGATAAAAATGAATCGTCATCATTATGGACTGGATTTCTGCCAGCTGCTTAGTAATTAGAGTTTTAATTGCCTGGTAATAAAAGTTTTAATTACTCAGCAATTAGTTCTTGAAGTTTCAAGTGCTTCCCATGCACTCAATTGCATTCTTCAATTGCCTAGAGCAAAAGATGGAGTAGCTCCAGTGTGTCTCAGCAAAGCTCTGAGTGAGAGGGATGAACATCAGTGATGGAGCAGCAGCAGAAAATAGCCAGCTGTAGCCAGGCAAATACTCTCGCATAGCAGAATGCGCAGGCAGCTTGTGACCCTTCCCAAACTCACCATGTCCTCGGCTGGGCCAGACAAGATGCTCAAGTGGTTAAAGGTATTGTGCTGGGGAAAGCCCGCTGCAGGGACCAAGTCCTTTTCAACATCTCCATTCTTTTACTTGGTGCATTCATTCCTATAGGCTTTCAGTCACATACCCTGCAAGTACTATTCAGTTATTTAAACAAGTTTTAATCTAAACTTACATGGATCTTCTAGAAGCACTTAGCTCTGTAGGTCTTACCAAAATGCCCGATAGCCATTACTACGGGATGCATTTACAGTTAATAGTATCCAGCTGCAGTATGTCTATTGCAAGTCAACAAACTACTTTAGCTATACTATATTCCCTAGCTGATTCAAGGCCAAAATACCTTTTGCTCTGTCAAGCATGAATTACTTCATACCTGCTATTATCCCAATTAATTTTCCTTATGCCAGATAGTAAAGGTCCTAATTAACTAAATCTCTGAGGGCCTGGTTTCTTTCTCCTTGTGTTACTAGAACTTGAATATCATTAACAAGTCAAACTTCAACAAAGTCAACAGTTGGCAACAGCCCAGAAAACAGAACTGCATTTAGGCTACAGAGTCTAGAAGTAACTGCATATTTGTGATCTGCTTGGATAATCAAAATAAACGAATTGTCTGAGGAATCATGTAGTCAGGGAGCAGGGATAACTTTTCCATAAAAGAATTTCAGTTGCTCCAGAATTATTTTTTTTGCGTACTCAGCAAAGAGAGCTTTCAATTATGATCAGGTTTTCTATGGCAGCATGCAAAATCTATCACAAGAACTTAGGCAAAACCAGAAAAAATTGATCTAGTAAAAATATTTCATGGAAAAAAAGTCTTGTAGAGAGAGAGGGTGGGATGAAATTTAAAAAAAAAATCAAAATAAGCTGCATGTTCTATTAAATGTTACTCATAATTGTAGAACTCTAAATTTTGAGAGGTGAATCATAATAACTTTCAAAAGGTTATTTCCTTTTTTTAATTGCTTTCCAAACGTATCTATTTTTAAACAGCAGTTAAAGTTGAGAAGTGAAGTTTATGAGGAAATGCACCAATAATCACATAAACACAGTTTAAAAAAAAATCTCCTTTTCCCCAGTATTAGACAAATCTAACAAATCCAAACTATCATTACTTAAACATCAACATCTAAATCATATACACATAACATTAAACAAAACAGTGTTTTTCCCCTGTACTCTGAAAGGAACTTAAAACTTTCAATAATACTTATTTAGAAACATAGAATCATAGAATCATTTGGTTGGAAAAGACCTTTAAGGTCATCGAGTCCAACCATAACCTGTCCACTACTAAACCATGTCTCTAAGCACCTCATCTACCCATCTTTTAAATACTTCCAGGGATGGTGACACTACCACTTCCCTGGGCAGGCTGTTCCAATGCCTGATAACCATTCAGTGAAGAATTTTTTCCTAATAACCAATCTAAACCTCCCCTGGCACAACTTGAGGACATTTCCTCCCATCCTATCGCTTGTTACTTGGGAGAGGAGGCCAACCCTCACCTCACTACAACCTCCTTTCAAGTAGCAGTAGAGAGCACTAAGGTCTCCCCTCAGTCTCCTTTTCTCCAGGTTAAGCAACCCTAACTCCCTCAGCTGCTCTTCATGAGACTTGTGCTCCAGATCCCTCATCAGCTTTGTTGCCCTTCTCTGAACACACTGCAGTGCCTCAATGTCCTTTTTGTAGTGAGAGGCCCAAAACTGAACATTGTATTCAAGGTGTGGCCTCACCAGTGCCGAGTACAGCGGAAGAATCACTTCCTTAGTCCTGCTGGCCACTCTAATTCTCATACAAGCTAGCATGCTGTAGGCCTTCTTGGCCACCTGTGCACACTGCTGGCTCATGTTCAGTCACTGTCAACCAGAACCCCCAGATCCCTCTCTGCCTGGAAGCTTTCCAGCCACTCATCCTCAAGCCTGTAGTGTTGCATAGGGTTGTTGTGACTCAAGTGCAGGACCCAGCACTTGGCTGATTAGTAACCTAGTTAGTAGCTCAAAGCATTTAGGTGGTCTGTGATGTAGCATCAGATGTTTTCTATCCTCCAGACTGCAGAGGTCATTGCTTCCACAAATGTTATACCTCACTGGGGTGCTGAGTTCAGGGGCCAGACATATGTTTTTCGTCTCATTTCCCTGACACAATATCTGTAGTACACTTCACAGTGATAAATAAATACCTGATCATGGCAGACTTTGTTTTTTTCTAGCTATGAAACTCAGAAGTATTAAAATCATAACTTATTTGGAATCACCTTATTGAATGTAGCTGTTTTGTCTAAGCTGGTAACAAGTTCAATGAATAGACATTGTAATTTGCAAATGGTAAGTCACTCCTTCCAGACATATATGTCCAGGACACATGAGGTGATCTGCACTCTTCTATCGACTAAGGAGAGATCAACTTTTAGACAGCTGAAACTAGGAGACTTGTAGAGTCTTAGAAGTGTAGAAGTAGGAGAATGACCTGAAAAAGCTAGGCTGTGTTGAGGGTCAGTATTGATTTCCACTTCAGACCCAGGAGAAGAACGTGTATTTCAGGCAACGTTGTTGATGCAGTTATCTTTATTATTCCTTACACCGTGGCTGCACCTCAAAGTCCCAGGGCTGGATTATAAATCACTCTGTGTTAGACACTGTATAGATACAGGACAAACAGCTAACCTCCTTCCATAGCAGATTATAGTCAATGCAGTCTACGTCACCCATTTTATTTACAATAAGTCACACTATACAGTAAATCTTTGCAACAGGCCGTTATTTTGTTGAATCTACATTGAAAAGTGCTTTCTCTTTTCAGTGTTTGCCACTCTATGGAACCTCTTTTTTTCCATTATTATTTTCCAGCTATGCTTTTCCCAGCTGCTCAGAGAGTCAAGAGGTCCTCAGCTGCCTTCCTTAACCCAGTGCTACAAAACTCGCTGGAAGATGTCGTCCTGCTTTATGAGGTTCAGTATATGGGAGCAGATGGTACCTTAAACCCTAACCAATACTGTGGTTACTGTCCATATTGGAGTTATCCATTATCTGTCTTCATGCCACTTTTACTTATCCCAGCATTAAATCCCTTGCTGACTATGTAATAGCTCACCAGAAGGGTGGGAACAGACATATACATGACAAATTCAGCACTTTCAGCACTTAAGCAGGCAGCAGTTGACTGCAGTACCTCAAATGTGGGTTCTAGCTCACTGAAAGGCAAAGTGTAAAAGACAGCAAATGGCTTTCCACTGAAAGAAACTATCTTCCAGAACAGTTACGTATTAACCACAAAATGCATTTAAATACTTTCGTCTAAATTTAAATACTTTGGTCTAAGTCTCAGTCCCAAATTATTTGTTCATATCATTAAAGCCACAATTATCAGCCATTGCAAAGTAATCCCAAAGGCATTACTCTCTCACTTCAAAATTATTCAGGTTCCCTCTTTCACAGCAGTGGAGACTGCAGATGTAACACACAGCCTGGAACAATGAGATATGGTTAGCTGAGGGAAAGTGGCCCACCTGAAGAATGTGCATGGGTCAAATCTATCTATCCCAGCTGCTTAAGAAAGTGGGATTGGATGCCCAAACAGGAGAGATGGGCTGGGAAGCCACTGCTGTGCTCTCTCACACAGAGACAGGGAAGGATAAGTGGCCCTTCCAAGCTGTGCTGCTGTCTCAACCTCTCTAATCCCTATATGACACCAGCAGCAACCCTTGTCCATTTTGTAAAACAGAAGACTACATGCTTTTTCCTTTTCCTCTCTCCTTTCCCCATAGCCTTTCTCTAATTTTCCCAGGTATGTAACACAAGAGTCCAGAGATCACAGAGACTTTCTGGTCTGCCCCACCTCTAGCCAGTGCAATGAGAGTTTTGTCTGCATCTAACCTAAAGTAAATACCTAAAGACATGTTGCTAATTCACATTTACTTTGCTTAGAGTCTCTTGGAGAAGATAAATATCTTTCTGTGTTCTGATTTTGTACCAGTTTCTTTTAGCTGAGCTTGACATTGACAAAGGTCAGAGGATCTCCATCAAAGATGAGGAACTAGCTTCATTGAGAAAGGCTGCTGAGTTTGACACAATCTGCAATGAGATTATCCCCAAGAGCATCACAGAGATCCGCAGGCTGAGTAGCAGGCTGTCTTCCTATCCACGGGTCCTCAAGAAAGAAGACTTTGAAAGGACAGTGTTGACAATGGTCTACACGGCCTACAGGGCTGCTCAGTCTCAGGGGTACCAGAAAGACGCTTGGGCTCAATCCTTTGTCAATCTTTACAAAGCCTTGAAGCACGACTTGATGTTCCCATACCACAAAGTGCCATCATAGTGGGACATGCAATAGCAACTCAGCCACCTCTTCTGGGTGATAAGGGACACATGTAGCACGTCCACCACTTTATTCGGTAGTTTAATAGCCTGCTTCATGAACATTTTTTTTGTTTTCTAGCTCCCTCTTGTGGAATTCACTTTCTAGTTCCATGTTAAATGGGGAAAAATGTTATCTTCAGTACTGGGAATTTGGTTTGGTTTTTGTTTTGTTTTGTTGTTTTTTGTTGTGGTTTTTTTTTCTGGCTTGGAGGCACATTCTGTGGTAGGCATAAAAGGGAATCTGGTGTACACCCCAGACAGATACGTCCTTGTTTCGTTCTGTGGGTTTCCTATAAACAATACGTTAAGTACATATACAAATACATAAGTAAACACATAAGTACATACACATACCTATGTGTATGTACGGGACAATGCTGCTTTCTTAGGTGAGGAAAAAAGTTAATATTTTGTCTGGCCAGTAAAAAGAAACATTATAAAGAGATGCAAAGGCCCTCTGTAAAAGGAAGAGAATTCATAACTGTCAGCCTTCAAAAATTATGCCAAACATAATCATTCCAGATATTCTTGTAAATAAGCATTGTCTGATTCATTTCATTTGGCTGAGCCAGTTTTTAATTGCAATAACATTTGCAGAAGACAAATGGCATTGTGAACACCAGCAGCAAACAATGCCTGTGAACATATTCCCCGCTTCCCAGAGCTGCCTTCCCAAAGAGTCTACAATGATTCTTTCATTATTTGCACATGTCTCTGCTTCTGCTCCTTATTATTTTTTAAGGGAACATGGATTTGTCCTCAGCAAAGACAAGAAAAAAGCTGTGTTTAATTTAATGGTGACACATTTTTCCTGGTTCTATCATTTGAATGTAGGTGATCTAAACCTGTGCTTTAGAATCCCCTTGAAGCAAGGGAGAAAGGTGCATTAAAACATACCTGGTGCTGAATTTAGCAGCGTGGCTAATTTCTGATGTTAAATTATATATTCACTTGTTTATACATGTGTGTATGTTCATGCATGTGTGTGCACATAAGTGACTATGTGGCAGAATCCTAAATTGTTCAGTCAGAAAATTATTGTGTCTGACCACCTAGCAGAAAAAGCCATTCACCAATCTAGTGGTGGGAATTAAGACTTTGGGAGCAGTGGAGAAGCAGTACTTGTTTACAGCAAAAATTATTTGTAGAAATAGTGCAACTGATTATTACAAATTAAAAAGAAATCACAGACAGAAGAAGGAGATATATTTTGTCAGACAGATGACTAGCAATGAAAAACCCAAACTCTTCTAAACTAAATCCCCTAATTTTGTGAAGAAGTTACACGAAATCTGTTTCTCTGTTGATATTAGGGGTGCTTTTACTTCCAGAACATGGGAAAACAACTGAACATTTATTTTATCCTTTCATACCAGCACTATCTCTCTATTTGCATAGTATCTTAGCAGATGGGCCCAAACTACAAATCCCTGAGGCTGCAAAGGAGAATTGAGGATTCCAGCCTCAATTCTGAATCATATTTAGCTGCTTTTGCATCATCTGAGCAAAAGGAGTGAACTCTTCTGTTAACATGGATAATCCAAAGACTTGAGCTGAAAAAAATCCATCCAGCACCATCTTATTGCAGCAAGCAGCAAACAGCTGCACACTGGGTTTGGCAGTCACCCATGGGAATGTGGAACCACAGCAGCATTAAGGTCAGAATGGCAATGACATAAGCAACTGGACAAAGGGCTTATAAAAGATAGTCAGTCCTGTTTGCCCCAGCAGTTTCTGTATATGTATGCATGAGTGTGCATGTTTGCATTTAGACACACATAAATGTAGGTGCACTTTTATACCTGAAGATCTTCACTGGCCATCTTCAAAGCCAGGCTGGTATATGACAAAGGGAACTGAACCTGTGGGCCATGAGTACCTCAGCACCCACAAAGCAGCCTTGTGCTATAGTCCACGTGACCTTTAAGTCTTTAGCATAAAGACTGATGACCTGTTTGTGTTTTGTTCCCACACCATGCTTTATAAACACATGGAGCATACTCCTGCCTTTCCAGTTCTTCCTCTTGGCTCCCTGAAGCACTGCTTCCCAGAAGAGCCTTGAGCCAGGGCAATTAATAAATCCCTTACAGCCAGTGACTCCAAGTCTGCAAAGATAAAAAGGAAGAACACCATGTCAAGTATTAATTGCTAGCAATCGCTTTCCAGAGAAATACTTCCCAGTCACTCTTCTCACCCCACAACAGGACTGTCCAGCAGTCAGTTTACTCATCAGTAAGTATCCCACAGAAAAGAATTACAGATAATTTTGAATATCCAGTAATTCCCTATGGCATACATACCTAACAAATTGGTAATTGAAATCCTTGCCCCCTCAACAGAAAATAATTTTGCATTTGTTTCCCTCCTCCCATTACTGTGTGTAGTGTAGGAAAAAAAGATTTATTCCTTGGGAATGTGCTTGGCCTGCCCAGGTTAATTTAACAGAGAACTGTCAATGTAATAATAAAAATATTCTACATAAAACTAATTGGGTTGCATTGTACTGATTTCAGCAGCAGATTTATAATTTAGCAACTTGCAGCTTGATTACTTGGTTGTCTCAGACTGCAAAACTGTTCAATTGGAGCAATGGTACAGGAGAGAAGAGGGAATGGCCCTTCCCTCTGATGGGCAGGAGGAGGTAATAAGTAGGAAGGAGAGTGCCTTCTTTTCCCAGAGTTCAAGTGGGAAAGAGCAGTCTGCCTCAGGGCAGCTCTTTGGATTTGGGGCCTTTCCCCTCCTTCAATATTGCTCAAGATGCAGGCGTAGGTTGCCTGCTCCCTAGATCAGTTTGCATCTCAGCACTTCAGACTGAGTCATTTCTATAGACAGTCCTTCTTTTGCAGGGTGAAGAGCCATTGCCTTTAAATGGCACCTTTTATCTACCCTTTGACCTTACAGACCATAAAAAAAATAAAAAATAGGCATAGGCTTTTTTATTTAAAATAAAATGTTTTCACATTTTTTAGTATTTTAGACATTATTTTAGCTTCTCTGAAACAACTGTCAAAACAGGTATAAATTTCTTGGTTGTATTGGCCAACCCAAAATCTTCACATTAACTCAGTTCCAGAACTAATTACTACATTTGCCTGAAGGGTCTCAAGGTTCTGTTGCTTAATGGAAGTTTCAAGGTATAGAAACATTGCAGAGTCTTAGATACAATTACTGATTTCAGGAAGCATTCACCCTGCACATCAAACTCCTCTGCAGCTTTGCCTTTGCTAGTTCTCCAGGACTCAGTGTCACAGAGGCATACCAGTTCAGTCTGAGGAGCTCAGTTTGTAACTGACCAGCAAAGCACCATTGCTCTGATACGCAATCAGAGTCTGGAAGCATGGAAAATCTTGGACGTGTGGCTTCCTATGAGATTCAGGGCAAATGGATTACCATCTGCAGGTTGTGCATGCAACCCGTGAATGGATTCAGTCCTCCATCTCCAGTACTTCACAAAAAGCATTAATAGTGGCAGAGTTGTAGAAATGTTTCTGCACTGGAAGACTAGAGTAGAAAGCCTAAAATTCTCAATTTAAGTCTGAATCCTACAGTTACTGACAGCAAGTGAATCAGGACAGAGATCAGTCCTTGCCTTATGAATAAGTGACATTCATGGATCAGGATGGAAGAAACATTGAAGACAAAAGATACTGTTTAGAAAACAATGATTATTTATTTATCATCAGCACTGGGACCTTGAAACAATAACAAACTGTTCAGCAACTTAAAAAAGGTCTTTTTGTATGTATGTGTGCATGTTAGAAAGAGAAATGTGTTGATTTTTTCAAATGTTCTGACTGGGTTTTGGATAATGGGTGGAGCAACTACTACTTTCCACAGCCCTTATTGGCGAATTAGATTTGCATGAAGCTTTTTAACAAGTTTTTATCTTGAGACTAAGTATAATCTTTGCTGGAATTGCCACTCTGTGAATTCCAACTCCAGGACAAAAGTAGGGCAAAGGTAGATACAAAGTAGAAGCTGAAACTACAGCAAAGAGACAAAATCTGGAGGGGCTGCAGATGGTGCATTTTTTTCTTTGTTTTAAAGAAGGAATATCTGCAATTATTTTTTTTTCTGTGCACTGAACAATAGATATTTTGTTTTAATAGTTTTCCAGCAGAAAAGAAACCTGTATTTGAGACATTCAGACTATCAAACAGGAGGAAAAGAAGCAGCCTGAAACATCTCACCAAGTTAATGAAAACTGGAATTACATTGCTGGATGATGAAAGAAAAATACCTTTCAAAACTTGGGGATAAGAATGCAACACAGCTACACTTGTGATTCTGAATTAAAAAGAAAAATTGTCAAAAGATCACTATGCTCCATCTTTCAAACCTCTGCACGTTATGGTGTAATAATAGTTTGGATCTGCTGGTGAGCCCTACTTAAACTGAATGTCATTTTATTGAAAAATCATTAAAGTTTCTTTTCAAAATAACAAATTGAAGAATAAAGAAATTTTAGGTGACTGGGTGGGGATAAGAAATGAGGCAGTGAGAGACCTTTCAGGGAAATCCAAGCACAGGTAAACAAGGAGCGGAAGTTGGAGTGTCTGAGGAACTAGAGAAGCAACCCAAGGAGAAGAAAGCCACCAGAAAGTAAAGGAGTATGGCAATGATGAAAGAGATTCTCCGATCCAGAAACCTCTTGCTCGTTGTTCTCATTCCGCTTCTGCTGCTTCCTTTGCCACTTTTATACCCCAGCAGTGTAAGTACATTTTCATATTTTTTTTTAAAAAGCCTGAGTGCAGTAGGTAGTTACGCTGGGTAAGCCTGCAGTGTGCAAAAAGAAATGCAAACACTTAAATAAACCTTGCTCTTAAAAAAATCAAGGACTAAAATTTGAAGGACTGGGAAAGTCACTGAGAAATCACCACAGTAAGAACCAGAGCTGCCTAGAGTCATGTCATAAGCAGAGCTGAAGAACCAGGTCACGCTAGTAAAGCACTACTGTAAAGCAGAAATATTCTATGTCTTACTTTTCTACAATAATGTGTGTGTATAAGGGTGAACAAAACAAATATATCCAATAAAATTTTCTTTAAGGAGAGGTCTTTGAAAGGAGTACTTTTAGTGTCTGTAGTTTTTAATAATAAGTATGCATAGAGGGACTTTCAATTTAGTGGGGTTTATAGGACAGCAATTCAAGTGAGGCAGGAGCTAAGACTCAGTAACACACATGTAGGACTATAGATGGGATCTGTTTTTCTGAATGTGCAGGCAACTCTACTGAAACATTGCACCTCTGACAGTGGTTAATAAATGATGGCTCGGAGACATACACAGTAATACAAAGGAGGGAATAGTCTGTTTTTAACAGGAAGACCAGGGAATGGGAGTGAATGCAGCTGCATTCCTGACACTGTTTTGGAGCTACTGAGTAGCCTTGGCCATGTGGTTAACTCTTTTCTGTCCATATCTCTGCAGATGTAAACCATAAAATAACAATGTTTCCCGCCTTATAGAGATGGTGATGTTTATCTTATCAAACTTTGCAATGTGTTAAAAAATTTTACAGCTGGTGCTTCCATAGTGGTAGACATAAATCCGGCGAAATGATGCAGCAATTTTCATTCCTTCCTCTGTTCTGCTAGATTAATTCTTCCTTTTATTGTCAGAGAATTTATGAATACTACTACTTTATCAAACATAAATTGAAAGGATTAGAAAATGTAGAGCAGTTTTCAAAAAAACTACAGTATTTTTTTTAGAAAGAAAAACAGGATTCATAAA
The DNA here is from genome assembly GCF_000695765.1 of Mesitornis unicolor. NCBI lineage: Eukaryota > Metazoa > Chordata > Aves > Mesitornithiformes > Mesitornithidae > Mesitornis > Mesitornis unicolor. The sequence continues at coordinate 23,445 of NW_010167620.1, read as the reverse complement.
AAAGGAATGTTCCTACAGCACTGAGCTGTATGTTGCAGTTTTCTTCTTCTGAACTTCAATGTGTATCTTGGCTGTACTCTTATGAGCGTTTTCCATCTTTTCTTTCTCAAGAGAGGGAATGAATGATAGACAATCATGTTATTCTTCAGAGAACAGCAAGGCTCACGATTTCAGGGAGGCTTGCTTTAAAAAAGGGTTTAATTTCCCCCGATGTCCCTGGAAGGGCAACATAAGAAACAGATACTCCCTGACATACCCATGTGACACTGTAAATGCAGCATACTCTGTGTCCCTTGAAAACCCCTCCAAGGAAATGTGAGATTCATTGCACTAGAATTTGTCACTCATGTTTGCTCCCTATCAGATTCAGAGGCACAGAATGCAATAAGGAAACTCTTTAATAACCAAGGGAATTGTAATAGCATCAGATGGGTGCTGAAACAGAAGTTCACTGACAGTATTGCTCTAAGAATTGCTATGATACAGTACAAGTTCCTCTGCACTATTACACTGCACCTCATGGTGTTGCTTTATTGCAAAGTGATAATAAAAGCCATCAGATGATGTTTTACATCCACTTTATGTATACATAAATGACCACAGATGGTAAAATATAGCCACGAATTCAACCCATAGTTGGACAAATATTTATAATGCTATTAAGAAAACATCTACACCAAATAAACTCAGTTTACAATATGCTATTCAAGTGGTTTAGTGTAGTATTTACCTTGTTACAACCCATTACATATTATTATTTATTAAATCTGAAGATTAAATTTGTCTCCTGCTGACTTATATTTTCATTTGGCAGACAATTATATCAGTTTTCTGAATTTCCTGTAGAGATCAGATTTACCAGGAGGTTTACATTTGCATTTCTTCAGGGAATCATCTTGCAGCTTCTTTGATGATATCAGCACAATTCTGGAAATGTCAAATGTGTAGTGACAAGAGTGATCAACGGGAGCACAGGGATGCAGAACTGTTTGCAGATAAGGTTTATAGGAATAATGTCCACAGCTTCTTTTCTATTATTTTGTGACAAGAAATGGTTAGGTAAAAAATAAACCTGAGAAAATTTGCTTGATTTCTTCTTCCCTTTCTGAAGTTTATATCTGAACTCTCACTTGTACAGCAGATTTGGGACAAGCATATGTGCCTTTCAGATAATTACACATACAGATAAAATCACTGTGTGCTTTACAAACTCTATGTCTTTTTAATTCTGTCCTTATTTCCTTCATTGTTAACAGTGATATGAGAGCAATTTTGCCTCTTTTTTTTCATCTTTATCCACCTTTTTTATAAAGCCACTGTTAATCATGAATTCAGTCAGTTGTGAGCAGGTTCTCTAATGAGCCTTGATCCTGTGGCTACGCTGAACACAATCAAGGGCTCATGGTTGACTCCTCAAAAATCAGAAAGAGTTGCTGTAAGTTCTGAGACTTGCAACATTAGGTGATGTTGACACCTTGACACACCAAATCAGCACAATGGACCCTAAAGCTCAGATCATGCTCTGAACACCTATGGATGGCACACTTTCATTCACCTTTGTTTTTAGTTACACAAGCTGAAGGGAAGGAATGTGTGTGATCCCATCAGCTCAAAGGTGGTAGTCCAGTGGTTAGACAACCTCTTCTTTGCACAGCTTAACCACACGCCTGCATGCAAGATAAGCAACACACAGCCTTAAGTGGGAAAATCTCCAACACAAGGTTTATTCTTTTAAATCACTCTGAGATCCTTAGATGTTTTAGTTGCAGAGGTTTTACACATAATGTGGAATTTTTAAGCATGGCTTCCTTTCAACTCCTCTTTTCTTTTCCCCTGAGGGACCGACTGAAGGTATGTGATGGTCCCTTCAACCATCACATGTTTTCCTATTCCCTGCTTCCAGCCCTGGGCTTAACAGTAATTTTCAGCTGTACAACAAGAAGTGAGCAGGGTGAAGCAGTTAAAATTATACAGCCACTACTTCAGTCCAGTACTTAGTAGCTCTGGTAACCATTAATTAAATATATAAATTCAGTTCACTTAAATAGAAGAGATTAATATGGTTTCTCTTGGAAACGAGCTGGCTTAAAGCACTGAGAAAATAAATAGAGAAAGCTGCTAGACAAGCAGATTAAGTTTTTAGTGGAGATTATAAAACTTGGCTTTCCTAGTACTTGCTATTCAGTTTTATACCATTTAAAAATGTGGTTTATTTTAGTTTTGTTTGTAAACTCATTACAGCCTAGTATATAGAAAGCACAAAGACTCAGTGTCCATCCCATCTAGGTTTTGATAGAGATGCAACTTCCCTTTGTCCTAGTCTATAACCACTATCAGTATACTTTATTGTCCCACAGATGAGCAGTAGAAAATAACAATCTATGCTCGAAGAAATTGAAGAGTATATTTTTGGAGTAAGAAAATAGTTTGGAAAAGGTTTAGGATTAAATTAATTTTATTATTTTTTTGCAAAACGTATCTCTTGGATCTTATATCCTCCCTGATTGTGTTCAAGGCCAGGTTGGACAGGGCTTCGAGGTCTAGTGGGTTGTGTCCCTGCCCACGGCAGGGGAGTTGGAACTAGATGATCTTTAAAATCCTTTCCAACTCTAGCCATTCTATGATTCTATCTGTACTGTTTTAAAATAAAAATTGATGATTTTCATTAAAAGGCATTTTTCTCCTCAGGCAACTGCTGAATGTTATACAGAGCTCATGCAAACATAGTAGTTTGTTAGCAGAAAATAAAGAGTTAAAAAATAAAAAAACTTATGCCAAATAGTCACTGGGTTACAAAAATAACCCTATGCTCTGCTTTCTGTGGAATATTAACCACGAAGTTCAATGTAGTTAAAAGGTGACTGAGCAGAAAGTCCGTTAATGTTTATGAGCCAATTCATCAGCTCTGTGACTCTTATCTAAAATAGTTTTGTCTTTCTAGTAGAGATTACTAAAAATCTATAATGTCTGTGATCTCACTTATCTCAATTTATTTATATTTTTAAGTCAAAAATATTTATTTGGTCTTTTTACTGAGTGATCACTTGAAGTTGTTACAGACTGAACACCAGTCTTTGGAGTTTCAACCAGCATAGCAATTCCATTTTATAAAATGCATGCTTCATAATCTATGAATATTTAAAAAATCTCCCTCTGATCTCATTCATTCTAAGACAAGCTTCTCTAGCCTCTCTTATAATTTTTCCTTGGTAGCACTGAAGCTACAACTGCAATACAATGTCCTATTGTAATATTTTGCTGAAGGACTTGGTCACAGAAGACTAGTGAAACCTGTACTGGAGAGTTAAAAGCCTAAACCACTCTTCTATAATAGTTGAGGAAGAGAAACTAATATGCTCATTTCTGTGTCATTCAGAGTATTTGACCATTCATAAAGGAACAATCCAGAGCTAAAATTCTCCAATAGCCTTTCAGATACTTTTTATAGTCTCTAAAGGATTTGGAGTTTATCTGATTCAAATAAATTATTTTTCTTGATAATCTTGTTTCAGTTATTTTGGTGGCCTTGCTTTCTTGAATTAGAAATGTTTAATGTTACACTTTTCTTAAAAAGGAGTCAAAGCAAGCAAGGTCTGGCAGCTAATTTAAACCCAAGCTTACGAGTGAGCTTGGCTGCAATTTTTAAGGAAGTAAAAGAAATGGCAAAGAGCAATCTATCTTAACTTTTTCTCTGAGCTATGTTCTGCCTGTTATTACTATAAAGAATGCTAAAAAAGAGGAATGGCTGGTTGTAGCTCCTTGTTAGGGGTAATGTATAAAAGGACATCTATAAACATGAATTTAAATACAAGCCATTGATTCATTCCATTGAATCCACATTCATGTATAGTCTTACTTTAGACTTTACCAACTTGCTTGCAAAATTGATTGCAAAAAAAAATGCAGTGTAATACATGCTTATTGATTTGCACAAGGATCTGTGGGTACTTCTTGTATGGCTTCTTGACAGGTAGATTTATAGCAGGTGTAAATCAATGCAGACCTATGCGGTTCCATAGAACTGCCAGTTAGACCCAGTACAAGATCTGGCTTCCAATTTGAGAAAAGGAAAAATATTTTCCTGAGGGCAATCTCTGTAATTATTAGCAGAAAATATTCCCAGGTTTCTAAGCATAACAAACTAAGCCTAAGGAGAACTCTACTGAATGCCATAAATAAAGACATATCTAAGAAATGGACCAGAACAATTCCACATACTAGCTGTGTTTTCCTGTAAAAATATTCAGCAGACAGCACCTTTCTCCATACCAGCTCTTCTTGAATGTTCAGAATGATGTTGTTGAAGCTTTCTCTACCAGACATTGGACAGCAGCAAATTTTATTAACTCCTTGCCTCTAAGCCCTTTCAGTCCATGGTTGACTACCAAGGGTTTGTATAAATCACCTGAGAAAATAAAGTCAACGGACAAAAAATGTAGGTTTGCACACTGTTTAAAATAAAGCAATCTTTCAGAGCATTTCCCAAAAGAGCCACAATGTGGCTTTATCCATGCTATGGCAAATGTGAATGCTCTTGTCTGATCCTGAAAACTACGGATTCCTGTTCTTGATCAACATTGGAGACAGCTGTGTAGAAACACCAGCTCCACAGGCCTAATCTGAGGAGTCATGGTTGAATGTTTGGTAAATATTGGATTATGAAATTCAAACAAATCTGTAAATGCACTTGGAACTATTATTTTGCTGATAAATATGTTTAGTCCAAGGTTTTGCCACAGCTTATGCGACAAACCTTTCATTAGCATCCTCTTCTGGAACTAGCCTTTTCGATGGTAGCCTAGATGCAGATCCAAAGAGCTGTGACTTAGGAGGTCCTTATGCAGTTGGTGCTGAGTTTTTTAAGTCCAGGCATCATGGTCTGATGAGTCCTATGAACGCATTCACAAGGTTTGTGCAGGTGGTGTGGCAGTAACATGTAACCTTCATGCTTTCTCCCTACAGGAAGCCTCATGTGCCTATGTGCTGATTGTGACGGCTGTATACTGGGTCTCTGAAGCAGTACCTCTTGGTGCAGCAGCCTTAGTTCCTGCTTTCTTATACCCACTTTTTGGAGTAATGAAGTCCAGTGAGGTCAGACCAGTGTGCACCTTTTATCATTTAATCTTCTTACTCTCAGTTAATTATCTGAATAAAAATAATCTTAGTGGACTAGCAAGACTAAGACATGTGGGAGGAAGAATTGTACAACTTGTAATGTGTAACTTGGGCCGATCAGCTCTTTTTTCTACTGAAGATACATATAGGAATGACTATATTAGCCTAATGGGGTGTCCATCCTGTCAGCTACTGTATCAACAACAATTCCCAAAACCTATTGCATCAAAGGGGCCCAAATCCCCTGTCCTCCAAAATCATGTAACCAGCACTTATAGGATAATCTGAAAAGTCTCCTTTAAATTACATTTATAGATGTCGTATAAGGCATGAGTCCATTTATTCTAAAACCAGTTACAATTTACTGTATGAGACTAGATAATTTTGTTATTCAAGTAAATGTCTAGTCCTTTTTCCAAGCTGTAACCTTAGTGCTGCCTTGTAGCCATGAGCAAAGCACTAGCTATACAAAAAAAAGGTATCTTTGATCACATCTGAATTTGCTTACTTTAGTTTTTGGCGAATGTTATTTTCTTTCATGATATGATTTTATTTCATCTACAACCTCTTTTTTCCTGCTTTTTTATCTCTCTTTTTGGAGGATGAGAGGGCGATAAATCACACTTTATTTATAAGGACTAGAAATACGGATAAGAATACAGAAGAATATATAGCAACCATAAAATTTTTGAATTTCTAATACAGTCTGACACTGGGCATGCCCACAAATGGATGGAGTCAAGCATGAACCAAGAGTTTTATGACCTGCCTTATTCCTCCCAATGGTGTAACAACTGTGTAATATAATCAGGTACATTCCCATACCAACATAGTTAAATATTTTCAGGATTTTTTTCCCTAACATAAAAGTAAACTAGTTACATATTTTCATTAAAAAATTTTATGCAGCATATTGGAGAAGGAAAATTTAAGAGCATCCTGACAGAAATTCAATGTAATATCAAAGTAAATGACAGTGGAACTACTGCAGAGAATGTAGTATTTGCTTCAGGAACAGAAATAAAAACCTGTATTTTAACATAAACAACTCTGATGATGCTGCTGTATTACCCGTCTGCTGTTCCGGAGTGCCATAGAAACCCAGGCTTCTTGCCTAGCAGTTTAAGCCATAAATAACTCACAAGGGCTCAAGAATATAAGCCAGTGTGTCGTATACATGTATGTGTTTTTTAAGAACAATATTAGTATTCACTAGTTTCTCCAAAATGACTGTGAAAGGAATAAAGGAAAACAACACATTCTTTGTGCTGCTGGTCTGATGGATTTCTTTCATTCAGTTTAAGATCTTTTTTTAACAAAGTAGCAGGAAAAAAAAGTTAACGAGAAAGAAACTAGTGGAAGAAGTCCAAAAAAGTGGTATTTAAAAGTTCTGACACACAACTATGATGGCCAAGTCTATTTAGGTCACCATGGGGATTTGTGAAATAAATATAATTAAATACTTAACTCGATGCAGTTTTCATAAAGTAACACCAGTGTCATTCTTACACTTTTATGGAGGAGCATCAGTACAATTGAGGACAATGGAAAAAATGCTGCTTCTACTGATTTTAATAGTTTTTAAATGCTGGCATCTACATTTGGTTAGAGAAGTAGTTTTAAACTGAAGAAACTATGGAGGCTTTTAGGAAAAATATTCCAGTAACCGCTTGGGAACAAAATGAAAAATTTAGCTAGACTCCAAGCATCTGTCTGTAACTTTTATTTTCTCCCATTTTGTTTGCTTTCACACAAGAGAGGGAGTGTACGTGTGTGTTTGAATGTTTTGATTTGTGTCATTTATTATTTTTGCAGTCACTTTACAGAACATCTTCTTGTACCTTAGCAAGCCTCACATTCAAGAATATTGCTTTGAAGGACCATACATGGTCTCCGAATTTTTTCCTGAGTCAGTTGATGATTTTTGCACATCCCCTTTAAATTAAAGTTCTCTTTTTTAAATTTTGATGTATTTTCCTGATACAATGGAGATAGATTTCCATTGTGAAAAGTTCTGGCACAGGGTTTGTGGATCATCACAGCAATATCCCAACTTTTCTTTATTGCATGCAGAGAGTATGTCCCAAAGGACTTTTGATGTTCTAGGTTCTAGGGATGCTACATTTTGGCCAACAGTTGAACCAGAACAAATAAGATAGACAACAATTTCTCCAGAATGAAAAAGCAGATGAAGCACATGAATTAGCTGCCTTCAGTGCAGAAGTCTGTCTGTAACTGTTTCACTCTGGGCCTAGCTGAGTATATTAACTGCAGGCAGTGAACATCATCCTCAGAGAAGTAAAATTTCCCTTGATCTCTTCAAAGCTGAGAAACCTCCTAGCAAATGGATATAGAGACTTGTTATTCATAAACACAGCGTGAAAGAGATTAAAGAGAACATTTTGACTTATGAATTCTTAATTTTCTCAAGCTCCCTGTCATTCTTTCTCGAGGGGGGAAAAATCCACAATACCGTACTTCTAATTCAGCCTGTTCTCTGTGTATGGTGGTTACTGCTTTTCTAACTATTATTCCCTTGCCCTTACTGCAGGTGGCTGCTGAATATTTCAAGAACACAACTTTACTCCTCATGGGTGTGATTTGTGTGGCAGCTTCTGTAGAAAAGTGGAATCTCCACAAGCGAATCGCTCTGCGTATGGTCATGATGGCTGGAGCAAAGCCAGGCATGTGAGTGAACCTTTGACTTCAGAGTAGTCTGAGGTTGACAGCAGCAGCTTGAAAGACAAATAACATCTCTAACTTTTCCATCCATGACCAACAGCTAGCTTTATTTGGTGCTCTTTTCCCTACCCACCTTTCCTTTCAGAGTTTGAAAGCTTACCAATTTTCTCACCCTCTTTCTGTCATCTCCTACTCCTTGGCTTGACCCTTTGCTTTTTATTTTTTTACTGATACTGACTTTAGTCTCTTTGTTCCTTCTTTGCCTGTTGTTTGGCAAACACAATAGGATGCTTAAATCCTAGATAGGCTGAAAATCACTGTTTCTTAAGTCATGTTCTGATTTCCATGTGGGGCAGCAAACAGCTTCCAATGATACATTGTTTTATGACAGTTCTCAGTATAAGGCAAGCATTTTAGCTGTGCACAGCATGGTATTTTGGCAGCCACTAAGAGAAAAATACCCCATGTAATTATCAGTTGACTAATTAAAATGTTAGGCAAGGTGGCCGTTAAAATTTCTGAAAGTGCCTCAAGAAGATTTCCCTGCGTTGTACTCCAGGTTGCTGCTTTGCTTTATGTGTTGCACCACGGTGCTCTCCATGTGGCTTTCCAACACATCCACCACAGCTATGGTGATGCCAATTGTGGAGGCAGTGCTCCAGGAGCTAGTGAATGCTGAGGAGGAGCACGAGGTCATCAGTACTGCAGGCAGCACCATTATTGAAGAAAACAAGCCAACAGGTATTTGTCAATATTGGCCATTCTTTTTCTCGTTTGTTTATCAGTGACCAGATTTGCTGATACACGTTATTCAAATTCTATCGAGGTCAGGCCTATCTGACTTGTACTGACAAAGACATTGGCCTATACTCTTTCTTTTGGTACTCTGGTATTTCTTTCAAAAAATGGAAGAAAGTTTCAAGATGTGACAGGAGAACTACACGTGGGAAAGAATGTTGAACTAGGGCATGTACTGGAGTTTGTGTGTCATAAACTCTTCGGTCACAGGATTTTACAGGGTTGGAAGGATATCTCTGAGAAGAAAGTCAAAGAAATGTAGAAGAGTCCCGAGTGTGTTCTGTGACAATCTCATGCTTGCCCATTCTACTCCTGTCCTTCCAGGCTGTCTAGGTCAGAGCAGGTGCCACAAAAAAAAAAAAAATATATATAAGAGCTTTAAGGTTTGTTCTGTTCACTCCTTCTCAGAAAGGATGGACTTGGGAAGAAAAGAATCTTTATTTTCTTTAAATTCACAGATTCCAGGGTGAAAATGATGTCTTCTAACATTGCTTATTATACGTAGGTATGATAACCTTTTAAGTGCCAGAGGCATGTGATTGGGACAATATGACACAATATAATTCTACGTAAGGGTCACAGAGCACCTGAAAGGGTTCAGAGAAGCTTTTGTTTGCAGTTGCTTCTCCACATTCAGTGGTGTGGCCCACGGGCTCAGCTCAGTTCTTACCCCCAGGGCTGCTTTCTTTTCCTTCATTGCAGGTCTCAGCGAAAAGCACAGCCAACCTTCACTGGAGCTTATCTTCATCAATGAGGAGTAAGAATGAACCCTGTACATCACGACTGGAGATTTGAGCCCTACACAGGTTGCACTGAGATGAATGCAGAAGTAGAGCCAGGAAGGGCAAGCAGAAGCTTACAAGTGAATGTTTTAGATGTGGTTGGCAAAGAAGGCTTATATGAGAAATGGTATTAATGTAATGGTCTGGATCTCACTAGAACTTCCCAGGATTCATTTATTTTTTAACACTATGGTCATTTTAGAGAGATGGAAAATGTTTCTCAGGGTTTGAAAGATCTTTTCAAGCCTGTGTTTAGGCTGTGTAAAGACTGCTGTCCATCATTTTTTATTTCTGTTCCCCTGAAGGAATAGTCTTTCTATTTTGTTCACAATTGTTCAAAATAAAAGAGAAACAAGTTCTTGTTACACCTTTAAAAATTTACTTTCAAACAAACATTATCATTCAAACAGCATATGTTGAATTAACTCACAAGATCTAAATAGTTTTCTCATTAATCTGGAGATTAATGGGTTTTCCAATATTCCCTCTGTTGTTATTTCTTTTTATCCCAGCCATATTTTCTGTGCAGTATAGAAACAAATTTTCAGTCTGGTATTGTGCCATTAATCCCTTTAAGCCCTACTGAAGAGTATGTGTGGGATATTTCATAACAGAACTGTTATTAAAATAGTATTACTTGAAAAAGAGCTTGAAATTTGATGGGAAAAGAAAAGCAGTACATCTTCTGGAATTAAATCTGTTTTCAATGTCAAAGTCAAAGTTCAGTAGATTGTTTGTCTGGTCCACATGCCACACAGGACAGATTTTAGTGAAGACTTTAATGTGGTACAGATCGGTGGTCAGAAACAGCATTGGAGAAGTTGGCAAGGAAGAACTTGAGTAAAATAAGGCAGTGGTAGCACTGGATTGCCCAGTGATTCACTACACTGTGAATGGAGTTTATTCCTAGAACGGTGTATATACTATCTAGAATACATTTTTTTTCTCTCTTTCATGGGGGTGGAAACACAGCTAGAGACAGAGCTGTGAAACAATGGCAATTCACGTATCTGGCCAAGATACCACATAAGAGGTACTAGTAAATGGTATTCTTCACCATTTCAGTAGGCACTAGTTCTTCTGCAGATGTTTCCCCTCCTACCCAAGATGTGTGCCTTTTGAGGGAGCTGGGTGAACAGGCATTTTTAAAGTATATTTTCCTTTCTTTGTTTTTAGTGCTACTACTACTGACTTCAGCTCCTTGATGCACTCAAAGGTATTGTCATAGGTAGTATCTTCTGAGCTACAATGTCTTCCAATGCAGGAATCATCAGAGCAGAGTCCACACAGCTCTGCAACAAACTACTGTTTCCTTTATTTCAAATAAGTAGTGGTTGTCAGCAGAGAGTACATGTCCGGCTTTGTATTCAACCTGTCAGCTCAAATCAAGTTGGGGAATGTTAGCTATGTAGTGCTTGCTGTACCTACTTTCAGAGATCATGAGATTCTGTCAGCAAAGTAACAGTTGGTTAGAAATAGTTTCTAGCAAGGTCAGGCGCGATCTTTTATCATCCAGGTACTGCCAGCTTCTGCAGCTGAGACACCTCGTTACTAGAAGAACTAACAGATAACACAAAGTCATAGCCTCCAGCAAGGGATCTGTTAGATCCTCATGCATGGTAGAAGGAGAAGATCTAAGCCTATTATAATCTGACTTTTAAGACCACTTTAAGGTTGTTGGTTTTTTTAATTTATTTTTTTTTCCCCAGTGTAAAGTTTACAGCTAAAATTTTAGTGGTTCATTTTGTTTTATTTTTTTCAAAAGCCTACTACCCATGACCTTTACAAAACATTAAGAATTCTAATCTAAGCCCCTCTAGGAACAGAAGAAAGGCTAATCCAAAGGCATTTGCCTCCCTACAGAGTATGAATGGTGTGCACATGATAGCCAACCCTATTGGAACAATGAATTCTAAGAGCAATGGGCAACACCTACCTCAGGTAAGGAGATGTTAGACGTGGGGGGGATGGAAAAGATAGACACGAACATCACTTGCTCCCCACTCTTTTCTATTTGTTCTTTGCAAGTTATGTTACAGGGAGGTCCCTTTCAACTCCTAATATTCTATGATTCTGTGATTCTATGAATCTTTGTCCCTTTGCTAGTTCTTACTCCCATTTAGATGCCCCAGCACAGGTATTTTCAGAAGACTCTTCCCCAATGGCTAGTACAATTCATTTAGCTTTACATTCAGAAATGTCATCACAAGTTTCTATTCTTGTTTGGCTGTTCTACCCACTTCCTTTTTGAAAAGTATCCTTGGAAAATAGCCCAACTCAAAAATAACAGTCCTTGACACACAATATCCTACTCACAACTAAATCAGCAGCAAACTGTTTAGCCAGTTTGTTAGGTAGTCTTAGTACCCATTTCCTTTTTGTCTTGCCAAATATCCACCCTCAAAATCCTCCATTACGTGGAGGATTCCAGTATTTCTACTTCTCTTTAGTGGATCCAAGAAGTGATTGCTGTTCAGGCTACAATCATGTAGTATCTTGATGGGGTAAGTTCATGTCCAGGAAAGGTTAGGCTAAAATCAACACAGGAATTTACATTCACAGTTCAAAAGAATCTGAGTGTACGTTTCAAAAAAATGCTAATACGCTGCTCCTGATATTAATTTCCTTTTATACCCATTTCCCTGTACATATTCAGTGGTTATTTTGTAACAAATATACTCACTTCACTTTAACCTACAAGAATTTTAGCCAGGGTAGTCTCAAAATGGTGATGAACCTGTAGCATGAATGATTTTACCACTTAAACCTAAATCCAAATGAATAAATTTAACAAATCTATCTGAAGCACTTGTTGCTTTTTTCCTCATCCTAAATTACAGACCTGGGTTGCATGTGAAGTGCCTTGAATTACTGTACATTTTTTCCAGTACAAGAACTTGATTTACCAACACAGAGACTTTCCTGTCGCTGCTAAGAAGTGGAGCAACATTTTCCTGCAGCTTTTTCTTCATATTTCCATTTGCCTAGACTTTTTCATGCCATTTCTGAGACCTCTACCACTCCATTCCTAATTAGAGGCCCTGAGCCAATATGAGTGCAAAAAGTCCACCAAGAATTTGTCTGCTGGCTGCTCATAAGCCTCAAGGATTATGGATTCCTAATGCTGCAGAGCTGGCATCCTGCCCCTGCAGCCCACAGAGGTTTTCAGTATCCCGCTGAGATTCCAGTCAGAACTGGAGCCGAATCATAGCCAGGAGTCTGATTACTGTTTGTCCTACATTTCTGCTGCAGACAAGGGAATTTCAGGTCCCTGGACAGGTTTCTAGTTCTGATCCCATTTAATCTTTGTGAAGAAAAAAATGCCCTCTCTTATGCAAACTTGTTGTTTCTCCATGACCAGTATCATCACGGCATTAGAGCAAGTTGGGTTGCTGTTCTGATCACCTGCTTTCTTTGGTGAATATATCCCCTCACAGGCTCAGATACTGGTCCTGCCTCCCAAACCCTCGGAACTGGGCCTGAGCACTAAGTACCGGTATCAAACCAGGCATGACCACATGGTCTGTAAATGCCTCTCACTGAGTATTTCCTACGCGGCAACCATTGGAGGACTGACAACCATCATAGGGACCTCCACTAGCCTCATATTCTTAGAGCACTTCAACAAGTAAGTGATACTGTGGTTGTGTGAGAATGGTGATTGGGTCATTATCATCTCTGTGGCTTTCCCTGTAGTTTGGTAACTACCTCAAGGAACCCATGTAAGACACAGTCTCTTTGAAAGCAATTTGCTTCGTCCTTTACTTTAATGGCTAATGGTTTAAAGGAGGAGCTTAAGTTAATACATATCCATGTCTTTCTCCCATGCAAAACAAAAATTCCTAAGCATGTGTTAAAATTTACATTTTTTCAGAAACTTCTTTTGATTTTACATACTGACTATCATGAAGGCAGCAGGCACCCTGGAAAAGTAAACACTAAGGCCATGATAATACAGCAAAGAAGATGAAGAGAAATACTAACAAAAGAAGAAATGTCACAACATCAGCTACGACTTGTTCTATGGGTTCTTAGACAGTGAGTTCTTATGGTGAACCTAGTGGCATCACTAGTGGTATTTGGGCTGTTCAACATGCAGTGCAAAAATAAACTAACTTAGAAATGTGGTCTTACACCTTTGCTGCATATAAGATGGGAAGCAACTCTCTGATCAGTTAAGTATTTCATTTATCATATAAGCCAAGGGCTCTGAAAGACATGAATGCTACCTCTGTCAGAAGACTGGTGGTACTTCTCCTCATGCACAGACATGCATCCAAGCTCAAACCTGATTCTGATCTACTGCTGCCACTGCTGTCATGGTAACCTTAATTTCTCTCTCTGAAATAGTGTTAGCCAAAAAAAAAATAAAATAAAAAAATTGGAAGCTATCCTTAACCTAAGGATTTGGATTTCACAGATTTTTCAAAGATATCAATGTTATGACAGTTCCAACAAATGCACATATCAGACATCACTGTTAGAAACCAGCAGGCTATAATCCTGATAAGATACACAAAAAGATTCTGGATAAAACCATTCTTAAGCCTGCTGACACGAAAAAGAGCTTTAATAAAAAACACAGGAAGGGCCAGAATTTCACTCTTGGTAACTCTAAGGGTTTTCAAAGCTGGATAGACAATCCAGACCATCTGATTGTAAAGTGAAGTGCCATATGGCTCATCTGTTGGTAAGGCGTGGTCAATGGTTGACATTTTCGGCAATTGGGTTCACTATGTGCATATAATGCAGCTGTTGTAAATACATACTGATGAAATTTTTCTATCATGTCATGACAAATATATATACATGTATATGTGTGTGCATCGATGTATACTGGAGGTGCTTGACTTTTTACTGTTCTAACTTCCAGTGAATCTTTTTTTTCCCTTTATAGCCACTACCCAAATGCTGAAGTAGTGAATTTTGGAACCTGGTTTTTGTTCAGTTTCCCCATCTCCCTCATCATGTTGGTGCTGACTTGGTTCTGGATGCATTGGCTGTTCTTGGGTTGCAAGTGAGTGCACATTGTCCAAGATGGATTACAAAAGCAGGGCATGTGTGGCTCCCAAAGAACTTGTCTCATAAAGACATTTCCAGTTGCAAATGACAAAAAATAAGGCACAACTTCCTTCTTCTTGCCAGAACAATTACCAGAGAAAATCTTATTGCTTAGCTGTGCTGCACAGACAGCAGTGTACAGTATTGCTGCTTGAGAGTGAAATGCCAAGGTATTCCTGATGGAAATCCTTATGATGCATTCAACTGATTTTTTGAGTCTCATGATCATGAGGATGCCATTGTGGTCAAAAACTCTTGTTAAAAGTCCTTTTGGAAAAGTACAGCTTAAAAGATGAATGGAAAAATAACTGCAAGTGAACAAGTCATTTTTCAGATCTGCCCCCAGACAAATGAAATTATTGTAAGGTCAGTTAAAATTAAAGGTAAACAGACTCCAGATAGATTTATCTTTAAAATGGAAAGGACTCACAGCCTAAGAGATTAATACTTTTTGATACCAGTAAGTCCCTTAGCCACAAAATAAGAACAAAGCTCAGTTTCCTAGTTAATTTGTACCACGTATTCTCTTTGCAGAGGCACTCAGCAAAGTTAATGAAAATTGACTAAATGTGTGCATTTAGAGTGGATTACTTAATCTGCATTAAGTTGTGGTGCAGGCACATTTACTCAGACACATTTACTCAGAATTAATGTGGCTTTAATTTGATTTAGATTACTCTTAAAAGTAAACTGAACTGACATCACTAATTTATTTCACATAAAACAATGAATAAAATGATAATGATTTCTGCTTGCTGCTGACCTTGACTGGATTTGAAGAGGTAATTTAGAGGTGAATAGTTCCATGTCCTTCTCAGTCAGTCTCCTGAGCCTTGTAGTTCCAAATGAAAAGGCTAAAAAAAATTATCTTTTTTTTTTTAATCTTACGAATAAACAGGCCCTAACACGATTCTCAATTACTTTCTTTCTTTTTTTTTTGTAAATAAATATAATTGAAATTCCACAATGCATCCAAGACCTCATGCTGATTAATGTAGTTCTAAATAATACCAGAGACTGAAGCATTATTGACTTTTTGAGAAGTACTGGTTGATTCCAAGCCTTCTTAATCTCTGACTCCTGTTTACTGCAGTTCATTTATGAACATATTATGTTAGGAGTTTAGCTACAACACTCTGCCTTCACATCCTCCTAAGCCTAGAAACACTTATAACATGTTGAAACAGCTGCCTAATGCTTGTGCATCAATGTTTACTGAATTCCCGTAAAGTTCACGTTCTTTTCCTAGGAAGCCCAGTGTCATCAATCTGTTCTTACTAACCCCAAAGATTTTTGCCAGCAAAGCAGACCTAAGCATCAAACCATCACTACAGAACTGGTTATTATAAACCATATAGCTCTTCTTTTCCAACGGCTGCATTACTGCTGGTGGATTTTACTGGAGTCTAGGAGCAAGGTTTGCAAGGAAATGTAAATACTTATAGGTGCAGGGCAGTGCTAAGCACATGAAAAACACATGTCACCTAGGTGCCCATTTACAAGTGAAATGAAAAGCCTGTTTAAGACTTTTTGTTAACCAGACAGGGCCTGCCTGCATCTTAAGCTATGCAAATTC
>NW_010167620.1:5184-7400 GCF_000695765.1 Mesitornis unicolor | reverse complement strand
CAGTCTACTTTAAACCGTCTCAGCTGCAGAGGTTTCTCAACCCACCCCACACACCTCTGTGTGACAGAGGGTACAGCTGGAGCAGAAAAACAGAGATCTGTGGCCCAAAGCACAGCAAAGCAATGGTACTGGAAAGAAGAAAAGGAAAAACCTTAAAGTGAGCTTGCAAGTATCTTAATTTCAATTAGGAATATCCAAGCTTTGTTATATTATGAAGGCAATGAAGCAATCTGAATAAACTAAGGACTACACCTAATTTTCATATAAATGTATAGCAAGTTTAAATGTGGTCAGCTGTGATATGTGCTTGTGCTCATGTTCATACATCCTTGGCAGGAGTACATGCATTTTTCACCAGGTCAAAACATTAGGCTGATTGCCTTGGCCTCTGTGGCTGAGGCAATTTGGTGCTACACTGATTGTGCCTGGTTTAGAAGTACCTGGTATTAGTAGAAGCAGACAGGTCGCGAAAGCTATTTGTACTTTCAGCACAGCTTTCCCCCTTTCCTTAATAGCAAATCCTGAATATTCAAGTCAAACTGAGGCTCAAAATCCAGACTGGGTCCCAGTCACGCCTTTTCCCAACAGCGCCTGGCAACAGGAATTTTCAGTTTGCCTCATTCCTGTTACTTTTTATGACCTTTTTTTTCACTTAATGCCCTTGTCTGATTTCTGTGCTATCTGCCTCAGTTTTAAAGAAACCTGTTCTGTGAGCAAGAAGAAGAAGACCAGACGGGAAGAAATGTCAGAGAGAAGAATTCAAGAAGAATATAAGAAACTGGGAAATGTTAGGTAAAACTGACATGCTCTCCTCAAGAATTTGCCTTTTTCGCCAGGATCATCCTTTCATATTGCCCTCCATGTTGCCTTTGGCTCATGTAGACTATTTTAACTGTCAGCTCTTTCTCTCCCTTTCCAGGTATAGGAGTAGAAGTAAATGCAAAAATAAACAAAAATCAAAGACTTTGTTACAAGCATGCATTTATTTACTCAGTTATTTCTTTCTAAAGAAAAAGGAAATGAAAGGAAAGATTCAGGTTTATATCAGGGTCTGAAGGTTATCTGAGTCAAGGTTTGGCTCTACCTTTGAACTAAGTCATTAAAGGACCCCCCTTCCCAATTCACGCACATACTTATTTAGGTGGACAGAAGTTCACTGTTAGCAAAGGCTTTGCAACAATCTCCCACTCCATGAGATGCCCAACCCCTTCCCCACCAGTTGCCCATAATCTTTATTCATGGTGGCACTAAATATCTCTTGAAAAGATTATTTTGCAATATTTCGATTTTTCGAAAGGGATTATACCTCATAAAATCCAGTCTACTCAAAACATTTTTGTGTTGTTCAACTGAAATGTTGACGTATCAACTTGCTGAATACGATCAACTCTGAATCTAGACTGTTGTTCTGACTGTGTCTAAGTATGAAACCATACTTAATTTAAATCTATCCTAAATTAAGGTTCAGTATCCTCAAGTAACCTTATGTTTATTCCACATGTTTAAAATATGAGTTAATTTATATTGTAATTTGCTCCTATGCTTTCTACGCTTTAAAAAATGCAATAGAAAGTGTTTACAGTGGAATAGTAATATGAGCTTTACCTTGTTAAAGTTTTGAATCAGATAATAATACAAATAAAAACCAAGCACTTTATATTTTCCTTCAGGTCATGCCCCTGAATGATTGAACTGCAAATACAGATGGATATTTTTAGTCTATTTTTTACTGGGTTTAGATGGTTCTCAGCTGGGAGTCAAATGTAGAATTCTTTAATTCAAACTAATCTTCTTTTCTATTTTCCATATGTTTTTTATCCTTTTTTTTTTGAACTAATTTCTACTTTCTTCTGGAATTTGCTCTTGGATTTAATTCATAGCTTTTTTTTTTTTTCCTTTTCTTTCTAGCTATCCTGAGATGGTGACTGGATTTTTCTTCATTCTGATGACCTTGCTTTGGTTTACTCGTGAACCTGGCTTTGTACCAGGATGGTCATCTTTTTTTGAGAAGTAAGTGAAATTCCCTAAAAAACTGCAAAGAAATATGGCTTTGCATCTTCTGACTTTCTGCAATATTTTTTTGCCCTAAAACATCATCAGTCACTTTTAACAAGTTGCTGAAAAATGAAGTCTTTATTCAAAAATTAGAATTTTTGCTTTTTAAACAGCTTCTGTTCAGATGGTGGCAAATTGTATTCCTTCTCAGTAAGCAGAGT
>NW_010167620.1:0-5174 GCF_000695765.1 Mesitornis unicolor | reverse complement strand
GAAAGTAAAATAAACATTTTGAATATAAAAAAATAGGATGGTCAGATTCTGAAGTTAAAACATTTTAGTGCATTCATAGAGAGGCTGTCAGTGGCATAGATTGCAACTATATTTTTTTCAATTTTGTTTTGAAATAATAGTTTTTGACAAAAAGTGTATTTTCTGAAGAAAAATTTTATCAAGAAAATGTCCATTCCAATTAAGTATTACACAGAATAGTGACTGAAGCAAATAATTTTTATTTTGTTATAAATAATGTTGAAACAAATTATATTAAAAGTAACTATAGCACAAAATGCATGTCAAAAAATAAGTGATTTGGACTTAAATTTTCTTTATATTTCTACTGCATAAAATTATTTTAATTTTTTCATCCTAATTTTGACAGAATAATAATTTATAATATTGGGATTTCCTCAGGATGTCTGGAGTTTGGCACTCCTCAAAATACTTTTTCAGTAAATTAGTTTCAAACATTTAATTTAAAATCAATCTACAGTTCATTTCCAATGGGTCACTTGGGTTTGGCTTTTCCCCAGAATGTGTTTACTGTTTCTCACTTCTAGTAAACATACTATTTTTCTGTACCTCCAAGTTAATAGATTTGTAAAGCAAAAGGGATTTTTTTTTCCCCCACTGGAATGTTAAAAATCACTGACCAGTGATTGAAGTTGGCTATAGGATTTAGTATAATAAATGGGAAAAAAATCCAATTTATATCCTTGATTTATTATTTTTCTAGTGGGCTGTTAGTAAAACTTCAGATGTGAAAATACTACTTCACCTGCAACAGTTTACTCAGAGCCATGTACCTTGTTTGGAAATGTTTCTGTTAGTGTGCTTTTACAATTATCTCGCTGTTTCTTTCCTAGGAAAGGGTACCGGACTGATGCCACTGTCTCTGTATTTCTTGGTTTTCTCCTTTTCCTGATTCCAGCAAAAAAGCCATGTTTTGGAAAAAGGGGAAAAGGTGAGGAGGATACAGCAAGAAAGAGATCTGGCACATTTTTCAGTACCTTTAATGACATTTTTCTGTTCTCTGTAAAATGTTCCAAGAAGAGATTTTTATCGTGGAACGTCAGGATTCAGTACCAGCCCTTTCTACGGCTAAGTCCCCTTTTTATTGCTTTAACTCATGTTGTCTTATCCAGCAGATGACAAATAGATCTTGTATCTGAGGCCATCATCTCTTCTGTGTTAACATCAAAATTTAGGACTGAGTTTTAGGAAAGGTTCAGATGGAGTTCCATATAGACAACTATAATGCAGATGTTTACAAAATCAGATGAAGATCTAGTAAATAATTTGGTCACCATTTACACAGCAGAAATCATAGATAACGTCATGAAATAAACATAAAATAAGTCAGTAAATGTCAACCAAAGTTCCAGTTCTGCAAAATGCTTCTCTCACAGTCTTCTAGATAATAATAATTGTTATTTCACGTTCACGTTTGGGTAGCACTCAGTATTATTGATCAGTTTGCTCTACCAGGCTTTCAGCAGTCCTGTATGAAAACAAAACTGCCTGCATAGAGTCTTATGTAAAGATGACAAATTTATAAATATGCTTATCTTTTATACTGACATATATTATGCAGCATTTAGGAAAAAATACACTCTGACTCCTACTTCAAGAAAATACTCAGGCACCTAAGAGAAAAATGTCCTCAGGTAAAACTTAGGGGCATAAATGCACTTTATCAAGCTTCATTGTCTACTGGAAAGAGAAAATGCCCTTCTTTGAGAAAATAACCCCATTGTAACTCTATCTTTGATAATTTGCACTCACAGATACACAACAGGGCACACAGTCCGTCAGAAAGCTATAGAATAAAATACAGGGGTTTATAACTATTCACATTAACAGAGCAGCCAAGGGGAAGTCAGGACATTTGGAATGTTGGACTAGATGAACCTTGTGGTCCCTTCCAACCTGGTATTCTATGAATTAATATGCTGCATTTTCTGAGGCCAAGCTAACAAAAAAATATAGTCTGCATGCTTCTTTTTCACCTTTCTCACAGATAGTTCTCAAGATATTATCAAGATATCCCATGGATATTACATTATTCCGACTAGTGTGAAAAATGTCAAGATCTTTGCAAAAAGGCCGATGTAATACTGGTCACACAATTACTTTACTTTGATATAGGAGATGGTGAAACATCAACAGACATTAACGCACTGGATCCCATCATTACCTGGAAGGACTTCCAGAAAACCATGCCCTGGGA
The DNA here is from genome assembly GCF_000695765.1 of Mesitornis unicolor. Lineage (NCBI taxonomy): Eukaryota > Metazoa > Chordata > Aves > Mesitornithiformes > Mesitornithidae > Mesitornis > Mesitornis unicolor. Next base: position 2,938 of record NW_010167620.1, on the reverse strand, counting down.
GATTGTAGTGTTGGTTGGAGGAGGTTACGCCTTAGCAGCTGGATGCAAGGTACTGATTTAGAATTTTATCCTCCTTCCTAAAGCAAAATATATAAACCTGAACTTTTATCCAATCACATGCTCCTCAGTTTTTATTTACAATGTGGATACGTTCAAGTGTGTACCTAACCTTGTCCCTATGCCCTGCACTCAATGGACAGCTATATAGCCAATAAAAAGGCCTCAAGTCAGTTGTGTATGCATCTGCCATTTTAGATGCTTTTAAATAGCTAGATATTCGTGCAAGGCTGGCAGACATGACATAGGATTTGAGACAGATCTCACACTTTCTCAACTAGTAACTAACCAGACAGAGGGGGAACATCTCAGCTGCCATTGGATGCTCTTCCTTAGGCAACTGGGTCAAGCTCCTAGCACTGACTGGACAAAAATATTTCTTGAAAAAATAAATTTAATTCTAGGCTCTACTGACTATATTTAAATTCAGTATAATTCATGAATACACATCTAGCTCTCCTCTAGACACCTACATCTAGACAACTAAATCTGTGTATTTGAAACTAAAAACTAATTTTACTCAGACCATGCAATCCTTCATCACCAATTTGCAATACTCCAGTTCACATGCTGAAGAATGAGGGAAGATCAGCCTTCATGCCTTTATAATGTTATTAACTGCCAAATGTATCTCTTTGTCACTGTGGACATCTATTTAATAGGCACGGCAGTGAAATACAGTTTACTGAACAGAAGGAAATGCAGAAAGCATTGACCTAAACTTTGTTTACTTGCTGGTGGGATTATCTGATGCAAACTGCCCCAAAGAGAAGAATCTGCTTTGCAAACATATAAGTATTTAGTAATTCTTGTGCTTTTGTCCTTTCCTCAGACCTCTGGCCTCTCTAAATGGATAGGACATCAAATGCTCTCCCTTAGCAGCCTTCCCTACTGGGCTGTAACTCTGCTGGCCTGCATTTTGGTGTCCTTGGTAACAGAGTTTGTTAGTAATCCAGCAACCATAACCATCTTTCTGCCTATTTTATGCAGCATGGTGAGTAAAAACAATGCCATTTTTAGCCTGTTGTTTCCTGACAGGCTCGTGGGAATGTTTCAGGATGTCATGGTATTGGCACTCTGTTTGCATGAAACCCAGCCTTAGTTCCCAAGCTGCTGTTCTGCAGTCTTGGGTTTGGGAAAAATAATAAACTGAGGCAGCCAAAAGCATATTTTATCACTAAGAACTTTATTCAATACCTCTCAAAGTGAAAACATATTTTCTGTGCTGAGGGATGTATAGTTTAAGCACAAGAAAAGGTGCTGATGCAATCAACAGGATAGATGACGTCCCCATAAAGCTTGAGATACTCCTATTAATGTTATTTTAAATGTGTTGTTCATTAGTCAGGAGTCACCGACTCTCTACTTGGAAGAGAAGACTGCTGTAGTGAATTTTATATCAGATTTAAATGTGTTTAGGAAGGTGATCTGGTAGGCACACTATCATTCAATATGGAAAGCAGATGTTCGTAAGGGACAGAAAAAATATCAGGTGACTGGTAACAAAGGCAGAGGAAAGAGATACAAATTTCATTCTATATTGGAACAGCAGTTACAGAAAACTGTCTTATTTCTGTTATGTAATATGAAGCAGAATGCAGGGCATGTTTCCCTAATAACAATTTTATGGGATTGTCCCAAAGTACCTTATGTGAACAGCTCTGAGGTAATATGAAGATATGGTCAGACAACAAAAAGTAATTATGTTTGTATGACTTATGAGTTCAAATTTACCTCTGTTCCATGCAGAAAGAGAAATTTACAGCAGCAATCTACTTTTAGTAGTCTGAACTGCCATCTTAATGCAGTCTCTCTTTTTTGACTGCAAAAGTAACCAGGAGACACTTCCGTCTCCAAAAGGAAGACAGCCTTGTGAATACCTTTCCATTTATCTCTGACATAAAACTAGGCCATAGTAATGTAAATGAAAATGCAAAATTTCACCACTACTGAAGGGTGCAGTGGAAGAAAATTCTTTAGACCACTGTGAAGAATATTCCATCATTATTACCTTCCTGCCATGCGAGTTTGGACCATGAACATCTAATTTTCTTAACCATCATTCAGGAGCACTTTAAATAATGGTCTCAGTATCTTCAGCAACTGAAGAAATTAAGTTCTTCATGCCAACCTCTTGTGACCTTCCTGAATGAAGACTAAAGTGGCAGTAAGTGTTAAAGTCTGGAAGACATAACACAGAATGACACAGAGAACAGGTGGGAGGACAGCAAAGAAGGCCTAATAGTAGCAGTCTCCATCCTCCTCCAGTGTGAAATGTCTGAAAAGATATCTCTGGAGCATAAGAAGCTCCAAATTATTGCACCACTCTACTCTAAAACAAAACAAACAAAAACAGACTTCCACACTTAGGTTTTGAAACTAGGGAGGTGAGATTCCTAGAATTTTGTTTTTGTCATGTAAAGCAGAGAGGGTCCTTTCATCCTAATTATGAGCAGTGGCTTTTACTGGTGAAATTTCTCTCCTCCTCTCTCCTTCCAGTCAGAAACCCTGCTTATCAACCCCTTATACACCCTGATTCCTGTCGCCATGTGTATCTCCTTTGCGGTGATGCTGCCAGTGGGTAATCCGCCAAATGCCATTGTCTTCAGTTACGGGCACTGCCAGATTAAAGACATGGTGAGTCTTGAGACTGGGTATATCCTCACATGCTTCATGGAACCTCAACACCTTGTCCCCACATCCAGCAGCCAATAATAATAATGACGATATTGGTGCTAATGTAAAGTCATATTGATCTGCACTCCTGTTATGCTATCAAGCCATCAGGTTAAGAACTTTCACACATCTAGCCCATGACATGGGTTGCCCCCAGCATAACATCTAACATCCCATGACACCAAGCTGGGGGGAAGTGTTGATC
>NW_010167619.1:0-995 GCF_000695765.1 Mesitornis unicolor | reverse complement strand
CTCCATCCATCCCTCCATCCATCCCTCTATCCATCCCTCTATCCATCCTCCATCCCTCCTTCCATCCCTCCATCCATCCATCCTCCATCCCTCCATCCACCTCTCCATCCCTCCCTCCATCCATCCATCCCTCATCCATCCATCCCTTATCCCTCATCCATCCCCACCCCTCCACCCCCTCACTGCCCCGTGGGACTCACGGCGCGCAGGGCGCTGAGCAGCTGTGAGTAGGAGAAGATGATGAGGGAGAGGGGGACGATGAAGCAGAAGATGAAGAGGAACCAGGTGTAGTACTCGCTCTTGTATTTGGTGCCCACTGTGTACCAGTCCGGCCCACACGAGCACTGCAGGCCCTCGGGCACGTACCTGGGGGACATGGCACCCTATAGCACCCTGCAGCACCCCATGGCACCTGTATAGCACCCCATAACACCCCATAGCACCCCATAGCACCCTATAGCACCCCATGGTATCCTGTGTCATGCCCCCCCTAGGGCCCCCCTATGGCACCCTATAGCACCCCCATAGTACCCTGTGGCACCCCATGACATCCTATGGCATCCTATGGCATCCCTGTAGCACCCCTATAGCACCCCATGGCACTCGTATAGCACCCCATAGCATCCCATAACACCACCATAGCACCCCATAGCATCCTATAGCACCACATGGCATCCTATGTCATCCCCATGGCATCCCATGGCATCCTATGGTACTCTCATGGCACCCCTATGGCACCCCTATGACACCCTATAGCACCCCCATAGTACCCTATGGCACCCCATGGCATCCTATGGCATCCTATGGCATCCCTATAGCACCCCTGTAGCACCCCATGGCATCCCATAACACCACCATAGCACCCTATAGCACTCCCTATGTCATCCCCATGGCACCCCATGGCATCCTATGGTACCCTCATGGAATGGCATCCTATGGCATCCCTATAGCACCCCTATAGCACCCCATGGCACCCATATAGCACCCCATAGCAT
>NW_010167618.1:18520-28026 GCF_000695765.1 Mesitornis unicolor | reverse complement strand
TCCTAATATTCTGTGATTCTGTGATATGAGGAAAACATATGTTGCTAGACTTATCAGAGGAGGCAACAGTTGTACCATATCAAAACTATGTATTTATGCATAAATGCAGAACTAGGAAGCTCCAGAAGAACAGTCTCAGCAGTTTTTAAAAATTATCAAAAACATGTTCAAATGCTTCTTCTATTTTTCCATGTCTAAAAATACAACTGGCTTGAAGCTGTATGCACTAACTCTTTATTTAAAATGAACAATTATAGATAAGATATACACATCTGAATAAAATTACCTACACCAAAGAACTCTCAGCCATAGATACAGATATACCAGCAAACTTGGCTATACATTTACCCAGCTGCTGTTTTCTGAATGAAGAAGTTTTAAGTATCAGCTCATACTACTTCCTGGGAGTTCTGGATTCAAAAAGAAGTATGGTTTAAATAAGTATGGTATGAAGAACAAGAATAACACTTAAAATATTTTTTTATTACTATTATTTAGAAAAGGATAGAATTAGTTGGCCAATATAACTTATTTTCCCAGTTTATAGTTGTAGCCTCAGCTGTGCTAAATTTTACTCCAGGTGGTTTGTGGTTAACTCCTTTCCTTTACTTTTCCCTTCTGTTAAGTCAAATAAAGGTAACAGCTTAACTCACAGTGGCTCTGAATGCATCTCTACATACGTGTTCTGCTACATTTTAAACTCCACCAATATATCCACTTGTGGCCTTGTACACGCATCAGCTGGCTTCACCAATCTCCTTACATTGACATGGGAGACCTAAATCCTGAAAAACCTTTGCTGTTTTACTTTTTGGCTAAAAGGCCTAGCAGTATAAGGCCCAGAGCCAGCCCAATGTTTGTGCCTTTCTTGCAGAAAAGAATTAACCCAAAAAAGAGCTCCAAACTTTGAATAGTTCTTGCAAATAAAGTTTGAGTAAAGGGTGATGGATTTTCCTAGAAAATAAATTTATCCAATTTCCTAGAGATTGGTTATGTGCCGCTCAAAATCTTCCCATCTTTGTTAAAATGAACCTCTTCCCATTGTTCATGTAAAGTTCTTCCTGTTTTCACTGAAATCTTCTACAACTATAATATAAATCTGAGTAAGAACCAACCATGGTATCAAGCAAAGAGAATAAATCATAGGGCAGGACCATGGTTTTGCCATAAATTCATCCTAAGTTCTTTTTTTTTGATCTGACCTTTCCTTGCTGCAGAGGAACAATGAGAAATTTTTTTTAAAGGATGGAGGAAGCAAAAGAGGCTTCCCCAGCCATCTGGGTTCTAGGTGAGCTTTTAATTACAGATGTTCCAGCACTCCAGGGAAACCTTCTCAGGAGATTCCTGAAGTTTTGACTTTGTAAAGCTATGACTTCATGTTTAGAGAAATCCTCCCTTCATCTGGACCAGAGGATAAGATCCTCTGGAAGGCAATGGGTTCCTGAAAGCACTTCAAAACAGAAGCTAAGGGCCCTGGCCCTACTTTCTTCATGATGGGAAGCATATGGGATGTAATCCTTACTACTCTATTCCAAGTAATTGGCACAACTGAGAGCACAACTCAGAGATAACTGATTCTTCATAACATGCTACACAATCATACGGACAAGAGAAGGGAAAATGGACCAACAACACAGCTGAGGCAGTGGCCTGCCATCAGGTTCCATTATGGTCTGCTGACAGGAACCAGACAAGTCGAGTATGGCCTCCCAGGCCTGTGACAATCTTCGGAGATTTTTATTTGTGTAATTCTTCAAGAAAATAAAACTGCACAAATGAGATGCTGGTTCAAGATACTAAGCCAGTAAAGGAAAAAAGAAAGCATTAAAAGAGAAATTACAATGTAAATAAAAGTTCCTTGCCTCTAGGGCCAAACCGTCTGTGAGGTACAGCTCACAAGTATGTCTTCTAACAGCAATAGGAAATTATTTTCTCTGATTACAATAATAGCATTTTCTCTCACAGGGAAATAGAAACCCCTTCTACCTCATCAAGCAGCTTGTCACCACTTGGGGCCATTTGCTGACCCATATAGTACTGGGAAACTCACAGCAAAAGGTTGGGCTTACCCCTGCAAACTCTCACCAACCTCTTTCAATCAGTTTCTCTCATGGGACCTCAGGCTTCTGGGAAGCTTAAGGAGGTTGCTTTAATTCCTTCACTACTGCCTGCCAGGAAAAGAGATCTGCACCTGGCAAATACTCTCAACAAATTATCTCAAACCACTAGAAGCAATCTATATTATAAAGGGTATTTTTTCAGAGGTAGTTAGAAGTGAAGTTGTTTTGGCTCAAAATCTTGTAGATGATCTTCTATAAACTCATTTTTTAAAAAAACATGACATTATTTATGCTCTTTGTCTCTTTTCTGGCAGAAAATATTTTCCTTTCAAAGAGAGGAATTTAAATTAGTTTTCAAATATTGTTCAAAAATTGTGTTCCAACATGCCTATCTCCTATCAAACATTTTAATCGTCTAACTCCCCACCTCCAAACACTCAGTCTTAGTATTGCAGTTGTAATTAAACAAGCCATCTCTTTATTCCTCAAACTAAATATATGGGTATATCTCTGGCTTTCAATTAAAGTTCCCTTGCTAACGGTTTGTACCCACTGGCTACACTACTCTCAGGAGAGGCAGAAGATGAAAATAAATTAGGCCAGACACAAAGGAAGCTGCAGGCTACCAACGTATTTGCTCAGAATAGGATGTGCACAGAGATGGCCAACGCTGTCTGTACCACGCCCACTGGTTTCTGGCCAGAAGGATGCAAAACACCCATGTGTGAGAGTACATACCCCTGGAAGCGAGAGAAAGGACTTGTCCAGCTTGACTACTCAGTCTGTGGGGCTAAAGCAATCCAAACTTCTAACTACAAGCATGGGAAGGGGTGCAAGTGTGCAATTGCCTGGACTCTCCACCAGGAAGATCTTCGTGCTCACTGATGCCCAGCATGGGACAAACATCAGCAAGAGAATGGAGGGCAGCACAAACACCTGTAAGCAGTGGCAGCCTTAAGCAGTCCCTCTGCATCCAGAACACCAAGAGGCTGGGTGATGGAGATGAAAATTTTGAAGTTGTACAAGATCAGGAGCACCTCCCCTATGAGGACCAACTGAGAGAGTTGGGGTTGTTCAGCCTGGAGAAGAGAAGGTTTCAAGGGTACCTTATTGCAGCCTTCCAGTTCCTGAAGGGGTCCTACAGGAAAGATGGGGCGAGAGTCTTTACAAGGGCAGGCAGCTATAGAACAAATGGAAATGGTTTTAAACTGGAAGAGGGTAGATTTAGACTGGATATCAGGAAGCAATTCTTTACTGTGAGGGTGGTGAGACACTGACACAGGTTGTCCAGGGAAGTTGTGGATGTCTCCTCCCTGGAAGTGTTCAAGGCCAGCTTGGATGGGGCTTTGAGCAACCTGGTCTAGTGGGATGCGTTCCTGCCCATGGCAGAGGGGTTGGACTGGATGATGATTAAGCCCCTTCTAATCTAAACCATTCTGAGATTCTATGATTCTAAGATGCCTACAATCTCTGCTCTGCTAGGGAGTATCCACAATCTGTCAGCAGACAACTATGACTGGGGCGAGATGTTGACTCAATGTACTACAAGAAGGCTTACACTTTTTCTACATAATATTCACATACAGATGAGCATTTTCATTTATTAATAAGAGAGAAGAACGTAAATAATATTCACTGCATCATCTGTTCCTTATTGCTGTACGGAAAGAATTTTCTCAGTAAAGAAAAACAGCATCAAAACATGTAGTGTGCTAGTTATGCTCCATGAACATGTGTGCTATGGCTACTTCCCACCCACTTGTCAATGTCCCTCTTCACTTAGCATTCTTAAGGCTACTCACGTTCACACAGATTTGTGCTCCCAGCTGTTGCAGGTTGCCACTGTTTCTGATTATACCCAGGGCAGCAGTGATCACAAGTTTCCCCACAAGTGTTATGCTGACATTCACACTGAAACCTATAGAAATGAAAGCCTCTTACTCTACTGAAGCTGGATTTAAACTTTTTTTTTCTTAATTTTACTGCAGTCCAAGATTTACACATAGTATGAAAAGGACAGGACTTAAGTTCACATGTGAAAAGGTCAAACAGCAATACTAGAACATTCTGGAACTTTCCTAAAATTCTTCATGACTGATTACTTTAATCATGTGATTATGAGTTTATTAGCACAAATTACTAATAGAGAACATTTAGAATTGGATTCAATAGACTGGATTATGAAACTCTATTCTGGAATGTTAAATCAAGCTGATATATAACATTTTAAGTTGTATCCTATTTTAGCTTAATTCCAAGGCTCAAGCTTGTTGACCTACTGTAAATCAAAATATGTATCACCTTTATGTGCACTTCATAATTTTTTCATCATGCTTTGTTTACAATATTAGTGTTTTTAATAAAGTAAGATCATAACTTCATCTTGTTATTTTTACAACAGTGAACACTATTAATCAAGAAAATGCAGTTCAGATTTATTTTTATTTAGCCGAATAGCCTAGCTAAAGGGCAGACTCTCATTATCAGCAAGGTCTTACTATCATGCATAATAACTGAATTCCAGGAGGATCAAAGAGACCTTGAGACTGGAGAGACCTTTTCCAACATTCCTCTCTTATCTGTGTACTCTTATAACCAAGGGGCAACACAATTTTCTAGTATAACCATCTTATTCCCATAGATTTTACATGTTAAGTACTTACTTTTCTCTAGCATAGACATCTGGAAAGGAGGCATCCATCTGCCACTTACTCCTCATTAAAAATCAAATAAAAATATTGCGCTGTCCTGATAAAAGTTTGTTTCAATATCATCATAGATCAGCAACAGCTGATTTAAATCAGGCTTTTAAAATGTTTTTAAAAAGTTCTAGGCAGCCTGATTACTCACAGTCACTTCCCTGTAGCACATGAGCTGTAGAGCCTGATTTAACTTCTTGCAAAATCAATATGGAGATCATAAACTTCACAGGGAAAGGGAACTTCACAGGGAAAATGAACAGTTCATTCTCTTTCTGGCTTTATTTTTTCCAGTAATGATTGAAAGCCATTGGATTGGCTGAGCTCAGTTATAGTGCTCAGTATATCCAGCAGGCACATTAACTTTGTTCTTGAGTTGGGCCTCTAATACCTGCTGCTGAAAGATGATATCAGCCCATGTTTTCCAAAAAGAACTAAAGGTTTCTAAGAAATTATTTAAACTACCAAACACTTATTTCAATTTAAAAGAAAAATCTAAGTAAAGAATTTTCATTATTTTATTTCACTTACAATTGCTCTTTACATGTTTTCTTGACAATTATTAGCAGATTCTAGTTTTTAAATATAATGAAAAATCCCTGTAAGACTATATCATTCTATAGTAAAAAAGGTAATTTGAAAACATTCATGTATTGTTTTTTTAATATTAAATTAATGTTATGCTCAGTTTACTTACTGGTATTGGTTTCCAGCACTCTTTGTGTTACATACGTCAGCATGACCATGGCAAACACATCGACCACCAACACTGATGTCCTTTATACTGTAGTAATACTATGAAACAAGCACAAGAAGTACATATTGGCCTGTCCTTACTTGTATTACATCAGAAATATCAACATCAGATTTTGCTTATCAGAATTCTAAAGGTATAACTCTACAAAAGGCCAAAGTCAGGCAGCCAATGGTCAAACCTCTGTTGATGTCTGATGTCAAAGTACCAGCAAATCAAAGTCAGTACCCATGATACTCTGTTAGCAACAGGCTTGTGCAGCTCACACCAAATGCGTATTGCTGTAGCTCTCCATTCCCCAGCAGCTACACAGCCACCAGTACCCAAGCCCAAAGCTTGTTCAAAGCCAGCTTGAGGATGGACATGTAAAGTACTGTCAAAGCACCAATTTGTGAGACTGTGGTCTGGTCAACAAACAAACCAAACACAACAGTATGGGCAGTGCAGTTTCCCCATTCAGTCAGACATGATCACTAAACACTAGAAACAGACCAAAATCAGCAGATCAGTCAAAATCACCCATGACTCAAGCTGCATTTGAAATTGTGACCTGAAGTTGAAACACTTTGTATCTCATCCTCATGCCTTGCAGGCATCCAGGCAACAGAAAATAAAAATGTAATTGGTTCAATTCAGTGCGAATATAATTATTGTATACATATCAATAGTAACTTCTGCATACATTTTGGTAGCTCAGAAGTTGTTTCCTTGTCTTCTTAGAGAACCAGGCAGAACGGAGAGCTGGTTGTAAATCTTGATCTCTATGTACCCCCAGAAAAATTAAAGGGGCAGATTTAATGCCACTGGAGGATGAAGAGAAAAAAGGTCAGAACATTATGCAGTTATGTCTCCTGTGCTCAGTCTATTCACAATACTACCCCTCTAAGTGGTATATATAGTGTCTCTCAGCGATGATCCTTCCCCTCTACTCAGCACTGGTGGGGCCACACCTGGAGTGCTGGGTCCAGTTCTGGACCCTGTACAAGAGAGACATGGACATATTGGAGATAGTCTTATGAAAGGCCATGAAGATAATGCAGGGACTGCAGCATATCTCTGATGAAGAAAGGCTGAGAGAGCTGGGACCGTTCAGCCTGGAGAAGAGAAGACTCGGGGGGGGAACATATGAATACATGAAGGGAGGGTTCAAAGAGGACAGACACAGGATTTTTTAGTGGTTCCCAGTGACAGGAGCAGAGGCAACAAGCACAAACTGAAATGCAGGATGTTCCCCTCTGAACATCAAGAAACTGCCACAGGTTGCCCAGAGAGGCTATGTGGTTTCCCTCCTTGGAGGTACTCAAGAGCTGTCTGGACATGGTCCTGGCCAACCGGTCCTAGGGAACCCTACTTGAGCAGGGAGGTTGGACCAAATGACCTCCAGAGGTCCTTTCCAGCTTCAACCATTCTGTGATTCATTTTAGTTGCATATACATTCTCTACTTTTATGTACGTGGAGTTGGCTGGGCACAGAGGAGAAGCTTCCCCAAGGCCAGGAGCTTTTCCAACTTGCTCTGTTTTCTCTAGCAGGTGAGGAACAGTAGGTGGGATATAGAGACTAGGAAATATTTGTTGCCTTCTGAATTATCTCCATTAAAATATACACATTAGTTTCTAACCATTTTCACACTGTAAGTAAAACTTAAGTTTTCCATGTTTTCAGCAAAGCTAGAAATTATCACTGTGACTCTTACCAACTTGTTTGGTTTTTGTATGAGTCTTCATACAGCCTTGCAGAGCTACACTTTACCACTGATAGTAATCTTACTATCACTGGTCAGTAATAAGACAAATTAGCAATAGGCCAAATCAATTAGTAGGCCAAACTGCCACAGTTCAGACACAAAATATACTGTATGTAATTTGGTGTGTCATGAACTCAAACCATTAACAGGGGAAACTAAGCAGTAACTTGGATAGAAGAACAGAAGTGTGCTGTTTTTCATCTGTTTCTGTAACAAGTTTAACACAAAGATTTTCCTTAAGAATATTAACTCCTGCCTCGACTTGGAAGGTCTCTGCAACAAAAACTTGTGCACTTCTTTAACAATGTAATAAAGCACTTGACTTTTCATTCATCTATCCTACATCCCACGGCTATGATAACATCAGACGTTCCTTACACTAAAGCTGTGCTGCTTGCCAAGTAAATTAAATACTGCATTTACATCTGCCTGTGAGCAACATCTTAAAATTTACTTAAGACAATAAAGGTACTTAATGGGAGTGCTATCAAGTAACTGGAATAGTTTCATGTTTTTTGATGCAGAAACTCTCACACACATTTGTGTAGTGCCTCACCCCAGGGTTTCCTCCAATTGTTACCAAGTCTTCATTTTAAATGAAAAGGTTAAAAATAACAATACAATATGAAGTCGGCAATTTCTGTAAGTATATTAATTTCTATGCGATATTCTCTTGAGGGAGCTGAATTTCCTTACATTTCCCCACTGAAAGGGAGTGAGACTTTGGCTTTCAAGCTCTTGGATACCCCAAAATCCACTGAAAACACCTAGGCATCTCAAACAATTTGTGGAAAGATAGTAACTTTCGAGTATGCCTTTTGATTCCTTCTCCTTCAGAAACTCAGGTACTATTTTCTGAAAGTCTTTCTCTGAATAAATAAGTGAAAGTAGTGTCAAATAAAGCTGAAGAGATTTAGTTCCTCAGTTCTGTGTAAGATACTTGAGAAGATTTCCGCTTTGGCTTCTTATAGCTCCCGTGATGTACCCAACTTCCTTCCATATTCAAAAACAGGGAAATAAGACGGTCTGTTACAAAATCATTAACGTCTATTTCCCCTCCATAAATCTGTGCTGACCCAGTTACCTTCTTGTCTCAAACAAACCTGGAGAAAAAAAACAGTACTTACTCTACGGGTTACAGTGGGGTCTCGCTGAGCTTTTGATATCAAGTGTCCAAGAAGTGTATTAGTTCTGAGGAAATGAAGGCGGATGTTTGTTGCTTTCGTGAATTCTTGAAGACTAGGGGAATAAGTGAAGTTTTTTGCTCCTGGGCGGCCATTTACCAAAGATACTACAATCTAACAAAGAAGTAAGCACATTTTAATTAAAATATATCAACTGCAAGTGTCAGTAGCGGCATAGAGCAGGATTAATGAAAGAATCCGAAAACTTACTATTGATTCTGAGCATATTTGCAGCAACAACCACACATTTCATAATGAAACCAGGACATAGAAAAAAATAGTGTTGTTAGTCTTGGACCCTTCTGAATTCTCATTGCCCATATGGCACATCAGAAAAAAAGTGCCTCTATCTGTTTCAAAAGCAGTAGGTACAACACACAATAAGTGCACATTTTAATAGGAATAACAGTAGGAATAGTTGTGAATAGTTAAATTACCAGTTGATAATGTCAATGCAAATTTTGTCTGACAAAAAACATCAGGTTTTGGCTCTTTCCCAAAGCACATTTATTTTTGGGTTAAGGCACAAACATTCCTGGAAAATATTATTGTTACCAAGTTCAGTGCCTGGGAGCATATTAATGGTCTTCTGGAAGAAAGTACACAGTGTTGCTTAGAAAAGCCCTCACATGAAAGCAGGTTTATCTGACTTTCAAAACAAGTGCTCCAGTACTTTTTTAATTTTTAAAGAAACAGATATCAGCAGCTTAGCATTCATGAATCTCTATTAAACTATCAACCCAGTGTTCATGTATACAACTGAGTAAGAGACTCTCATTTATTTGCAACTGAGCAGTTTTCTATTTTCAAATGGCTCCTATACTCCAAAGCATGTTACAAGGGTATGGTGACAGCTTTGACTGCAGTGCAATTCCTTTAGGAAAAGTCATACAGCAAGTAACAGGGATGGTAGTGTTCTTCCCTGGAAATTAACCTTTAAAGTATTTTATTAGAAAAATTTTACAGGTATGTTAATAAAAAATTTCTACTTTCACTTTAAACTTCATGTGCTCAAAACTCTGGACTCGGATCTGGATTCTGACTGCAGAATCAGGTGTAAAAAG
>NW_010167618.1:0-18489 GCF_000695765.1 Mesitornis unicolor | reverse complement strand
CAGCAGGAACAATCAGCACAGCCAGGAGTTCAACATTCATTCATACAACACAAGCCACAGTTCTGCCTAGCAGGGAACAACAGCTAAAATCAGAGCAATGCTTTAACATATGTATGATATTATAAACATGTAGTATTTTATGTATTTTTTCTTAAATAGTTACTTATACTTGAATGTTAAAACTGTTTCTATAGACTTTACTCCCATGAGCAATTCTGATGCAGTATGTACATTGGAAGTATTCAGAAAACATGGACACCTTCAAATGCATATGGGTCAAGTGAGACACTTAAAGTAAAAATCAACAGAGGTGGCTCTGAGCAGTCCCTACTCCCACAGAAAATGTGGAAATTTAGGAGGAGTCACCTCACCCTCCAAAAATCTCACCAGCTACTTAAGTGCTTGGTTATGGACTTATTAATGTGCATTCAAGCAGTCATAGCAGAAAAATTACTCCATGTTTTAGGTTTATACCAAAACAACAAACTTCTGAAACTGATGTTATTTGCTTCCAGTGTTACATATTACTGTTCTATAAGTACTTACCTCTCCATTTTCAAGAGGTAGAATGCGAGAGTACTCTGTGGTGCAAAGGACATCACTGTCCCTCTTCACTGGAAGATTAGCTTCCTTTCCGAAGCGCTCCAAGCAATCTGCTTTGGAGTCTAGTCAAGTGAGAATGAAATTGTTTTTATATATGAAAATAAATACTATTGTGGTAATTTAAATCAATGAATAAATATCCCCTGTGTTTTCAGATAAATTCTCCCCCACAATTGAATAGTAACAGTGATTGCTTCACTCAGCACAGAAAATTAGAAATTCCTAAAACCAAATAATTTCTTGTCCTAAGCAGTTCACTGGTGCCTGACAAGACATGACATGATATTTCTCATATCATCACAAAATAAGCTATACATACGTACTACAAGAATTTGCATTCGTATTTCAATTTGATTTTTGCAAGGAACTCCAGGGTCCCATGGGATGAAGGATACTGCAGTTCTGACATACCAAAAACCAAGACAGACGGAACAAGACAAGAATTTCCAACAGATTGAAGAATACTGATATGCTGAGTTACACTTTTGAAATATCATGCTCATTTTTAGTTAGGCTCTTGTCACTAATTTATTGTGGATAACTAAGACAAGAGAAACGTATTTGACTTTCACTGTCTTCACTGCAGTTGAAATCTTCAGCAAGACCTATGGTCCGATTTCCTGCTACTGGGAAAATTATTAAAGAAACCCATTCACCAAAGAACAGCAACACAAGGAATGATACTCACAAGCAAAATACTGCCAGGGAGTGTAAGTTCTTCCAAAGTCCACTGATCTTTCTAAGACCCAGAGATCTGGACGAGGAGAATTTGCAAACTTGATAAGGATATAGGCAACATGGAAGAGCTGGTAACAGAATATACACAGATCTTATCAGGAGCTTTTTGAACTCTGTAAAAGTACCACAATGCTAAAACTAGTGCAAATACACACCTTTTCTTAATGTATAGTGCGAAGGTTATCCTCTGAAGTTTCATTCCCATTAAAACAATAGACCAGATTCTCAGTTGGCTACGTCACCTGGCAATGTGCTCCAACACATGAAGAAAGCAGCAACAGGACTGTGTTAAATGCCATCTCTTACACTTAGAACAGCTCTGGTTTGCACATGACTGATTGCTTGGGTGTGTTAAGGGAACAGCACTTAACCTTGGGCATCTCAACACATCACCATACAAAGATGCTTCTGCAGCATCATGGTACACCTGTGTGTTGCACTCCAATCATGAATTGTGCTTGTAGTCAAGGAAAATCACAATGGTGTAAGAGAAAATGCGCATACCTTTTACACTGGGACTCCTTTGGTTGCATTTGATAGTAACCTAAGCTACCTGTTCCCCCACTTTAAAGATATTTCTAGATAATTTTACCACTTAACAGACTTTTCAAGTAACAGAAGCAAGCCTCCCCAGAGTTTTCTGGGTATCAAGTAACTCAAGAGAGATTCTTATGACTGGTAGTGCATTCGATGTCTGAAACAGTTCAAAGTGCTTCACCAGTCCAGGGTTCCCAAGGCCAAGAGTTCCATCTGGCTTCTTTAGGTGCTCATTGTGTATCACAGCAATAGACCCCAGAGACAGAAAGCTCCCAAACATTAGAGCAAAAATGAATTTGACAAGAAAATGAATTTTACTACAAGCCTCTTGGGATAGTCCACAGTCATAAAAATCAGCACATCAGTAAAATTACCTCTCTACAAAAGGTTGATCTCAAAGTTCATTTAGAATCTATATGACCATAAGATGGATATGAGCTGTCAATAACTGTGATCCGATACTGAGGGACAGTCAATATTCAAGTGAAGTGAGCTGGAATTTCTCACTCAACAACTTCAATTCAGAATCATCTGCTTGCAAGAGAATTCTACTTCAGTGGAAGAGGCAGGGAATCACCAAGTCAATGGTATGTTGAGTAATCGCTGTCAGAGCCCTCACATCAAATACAACCATGGAGTTTATCTTTGCTCAGACACCACAAATGTTATAACCTTGAAGCAAATACTTTGCATAGATTATTACACACCAAACCACAAATGCATACAAGCTCCCAACCACAAATAGGGGACAGCATCTGTTGCCATGCCTGGCCCATTCAACTGCCAGCTAGGACCAATGCAATAGCTGAGGTAAAGCTGGGGCCACCAAGAGCCAGATGCAAATAGTGAACAATGCAGTGGGGCAGACACCTGGAAATATTTGTCCCTAACCAGTACTGTACAGGGCGATCCCATGGCTACATACACATTGCAGTCATGTGGCTGCAGGCAGCCTCAGTCTTCACACATCCATTTCAGACATCACCTTCTGAGTAACAGAAGTATTCACAGAAGAAAGTAAAACTTTGTCACAGAGAAATGGGAAGAATTCAAGAACTTCATGGAGCATGCTCTTATGAAAATACTTCACATCCCAACAGAAGAAACTGAAGCTTTTCTGCTGTGTGTTCATTTCATGCAGTATGAACAACTACCCAGGGCAACCGCCTGTCTACACACACCATGGCATCGCTGCAGCAGGTGTTGTACCTTAAAACCTACTTAAGAAACTGTTGATTTACGGAATGTTGCAGGTCTAGGTCAGTGGAGGGATAATAATGGAAAAAAACCTTTTCATGTTAGTGTTGGAATTTACCCTGACTACTCAACAAAGCCTGATAAGCACCAACCTCACAACCTGTGATACTGTAAGATGCTGCCAGACAGTACCTACATATGGAAAATGACTTGCTAGACAACAGTATCGGGCAAAGTAAGTGGCAGCCATTTTGTTGGAAGAACCATGACAGAACCCAGAACTATGCACAATTACTGCCCTTAAATTACCCATGGAAAGCCTCTATACTGATTGTCAGAAACAGGTGAATAGTTTGGGGGCTGTGGCAAGACTTGCTCTTACTGAGTTTCCGATACTCTTTGCCTAAGTAACTTCCGCTACTTGACCAGCTACTTTCAGAGTAGGGATACTGGCCACATGGACACTGCATGTCATCCAGTATGGCCATTCAGTGTGGAGACTGGTATCCTCCCAGGAAGGCATGATAGTTCTGAAATTCCTAAAAGTAAATGTTGCACATTCTTGCTTTTGGCCAGCTGAATCTCTCAAGCAGCATTGACCTGTTCAAACCAGGTTTTCGCTGGGCAGGCAAATACCTAGCCATTAATAGTCTTGCCTTCCCTATGTTTTAAGGTGTTTGGGAGTCCCAACCTTACATGCATGTTAACAAGTGTGGATAACACTTCGTGTGTGGATTGATGCAGATCTAATCAAGACAAATGGTTTCAAAAGCTTAATAGGAAATAAACGCAGCATATAGAAAAGGTCTTGCCTTCTCCAGGACCCCACTGCTCGTAATCACATTATGGAATCATTACGACTATGACCTTCTACCTACTGTCCAAAAAAGCCGATGACATCTGTTTCAGCTTGTCATACAGTTATACTATTCTTTTACTCAGATGGTACTCAAAGTGCTGACATAGCCATTCTCGTCTTGTCTCTCATAACAGATGATACCTTCTCATAAGTGTGAGCAAAATAGTGGCAGTGAATTCCATTTCTGCAGTGCTTCCGCACTGATGAAGAAATACGAGACAAGCTCCCTTATACATCACTGTCATCCTGGACTATAACTTTCCATACGCATCTAAAGAATAAAGTGGTCAAAATGAAGAACTGTCTCCCAGCACCACACTTTGCATACTTCCATGCAAAATGGAAAAATGGAAGAAAAAAATGTATGGCAACTTCAAACTACTGTTGCATATTAAAACCTTCAACTCACATGCAGCTCTCCTTACATCTCATAGTTTGAAATACTGCTCAGGTTTGTACAGTCACATTCAGAAACGGGACAGGAATAGGTTTTGATAAAAATTAAACTGTTAGTTAATGGCAATATATCACCACAACTTAGTCACCAAACCTATCATCTGTCCTGCTTCTGACTTCACACAGGTGCCAATGATTTGGTTTTAACTTGGATCAAGGATGTAAAATAGCACCTGGAAATCCAAATTTCCACTACGATTGAATACTGACCAAGTTGGTGAACGGTGTCGCTCCAGATCTGATGAGGCAACAACAGAAGAAAAATAATCCTTGGCTTAGCATGTAAATCCTAACTGGAAGAGTAAAACCTGCTGACATGAAACCTAGAAAAGCGACCATTAAAACCAATTTTAATAACATATTCTAAGCTAGAATTTCACTAACTTAAATCTTGATCCCATTGCACTGACAGAAATAAGATCTACCCTGAAAAAAGTACATATTAAACTCAAAGCAGTGTTTTTCTTCAGTCATTCCATTTTGAGAAAAAAGGAAGTGAGTTGCTTAATTTTTGAAAAAATGTCTATTTGGTTACTTTTAAGTCAAATTTCTTTCATTAAAACCCAGTCATTTTTCAAAAGGAGTGTTAAAAATGTAAGTAAGCATTAAAAATAACTGCTCTTTTGGTGCAATTTTATAATAGTAAAAATTTTCACCAAAAATTCTGAAATATGGCTTAGACAAATTCTGACTGTTTTCTTACATAAATAAAGAATTAAGCTTGAAAGCAGAAAGAGCATTTTGTTTCCAGTAACAGAAACAATACACTCTAGAAACGTTTGAAAGACGATGTACTCCTGTAAATGTCCCAATACCATAACCTGTTATAATCAAACAGCATGGGCCAAACCTGATGGGTTGTGAGCAGTTGGAATTTACCAGTTCTATATTGATGTTCCATATTTTCCTCTTCACTCCAGTTTGTTCAGATTTGAAGTGTTCTTGTGGGCAGTGGCCTTGAAGATTTGTAAAAACCCAGATAAAATTTTTAAAAATCATCCAGTAGAATGAGCAAAGTGTCTTGCTCGTCTCAGAACAGAAATTGTAATTCAGTGTTAGAAATTGCCAATATTACACTATAAAGACAGAAACATTTCTATAGAAGCCCATATAGGCGAATTTAAAACTGTGTTAAAAGAGGTCATTTAGACTGAATGAGACTCACACTACACCATTATTGTTGATACACAATATTCATGATCTCTAACAGCATGCATACTACTTATTTTAACCCATCAAAAAGAAAATTTCCTATGACTCATTGCATTCTTATGAGAGTTCTGAAAAATTACAATAATAGTAATTTAAAACATTTTTCTCCATTTTCTCCGTAAAAGTTTAAACAATTCTTTAAATAGAGGAATTTCCAAGATCTGCTTGAATCCTGAAATACATAAATAAATGAAAGAAAGATGTGTATATACAAAAGTATAGTGTCTTTTCCTCCATTCCTACTGCCATAGACGCAATACAGAATATTAAAATACTGGAATGACTTGTTAGTTAAATGCTGGACACAAAGTAGTAAAAAAGAAAAACACACTATGTTCTGAGCAATCGTTATGTTGTGTGCTGCACGTGTAGGAAAGGATTGTTCTCCCTCTTTGGTAGGTCATCTATCTGAGGCATTCTATATATTTCAAGATGTGTTCAAAGAGATACCAACAACAATCTGTCTTCTGAGCCAGCACTGTGCCCTTGCGGCCAAGAAGGCCAATGGCATCCTGGGGTGTATCAGAAGGCGTGTGGTGAGTAGGTCGAGAGAGGTTCTCCTTCCCCTCTACTCTGCCCTGGTGAGACCGCATCTGGAATATTGTGTCCAGTTCTGGGCCCCTCAGTTCAAGAAGGACAGGGAACTGCTGGAGAGAGTCCAGCGTAGGGCCACAAAGATGATTGAGGGAGTGGAGCATCTCCCTTATGAGGAGCGGCTGAGGGAGCTGGGTCTCTTTAGCTTGGGGAAGAGGAGACTGAGGGGTGGCCTCATTAATGTTTATAAATTTGTAAAGGGCGAGTGTCAGGAGGAAGGAGCCAGCTCTTCTCAGTGATAGCCAATGACAGGACAAGGGGCAATGGGTGCAAGCTGGAACATAGGAGGTTCCATGCGAACATGAGGAAAAACTTTTTTACTGTGACGGTGACAGAGCACTGGCACAGGCTGCGCAGAGAGGTTGTGGAGTCTCCTTCTCTGGACACATTCAAGGCCAACTTGGACGCGTTCCTGTGTGACCTAGTCTAGGTGATCCTGCTCTGACAGGGAGGTTGGACCGGATGATCTTTCAAGGTCCCTTCCAATTCCTGAGATTCTGTGATTCTGTGATACAAGTAACCTGAATTGTAGAAGTACGGAGAACAGCTGTTTTCAGTACAACAGCATTTCCTCAGACTGTATTAGCAGATATATCTACACCACCAAAACTTTCCTCAACATAATATAGGCTTTCTGTATATAATTCTAGGGTTCTGGCATTATCTTGAATAACGTCGCTGAGGTTGGCATCTCACATTATGCAGAAAATAAGGAGGTCCCTGCACTGAAGGGCCTCTGCTACAGATGCCCTGCATTAGCAGACACGCAATCTTTCTCTGCTTGCTGGGTACGTTACTAAAAAAAGTGAGAAAGAGACAGAAATCTGATGATTATTCAGTATCTGAAATAAATTTCTCAGATGTGGGCTTGATACAGGAGTGGGATTCAAGGAAGAGCGAATTGTGCGAAGCACCTGCTCCACAACACACCTTAGTGCCACTGATTTCACATGTTGGTATGTGCATGTCTATTAGTTTCTTAATGTAATGAAGCCTTAAGATCTTGAGCATTGTTTTTTCTCACAGGCCAAGACATAAAAAATCGCAATCTGTGTAAATGAAATAAAAATCCCACATACTCTGGTTAAAATGAAAGCCTTTGATTTCTTGTGTTTGAAAAGAGTACATGGAATTTTTATCCTCTTTCTTCAGTAACCTCTCAGTAGGAATTGAGGTACCATTGCAGATCCAGAGACTTAATAAAACGCTCCTGACAGTCAGTATTTGGTAATACCCAGCAATGTATTTTGCAGATGAAACTGTAATATAAAAACTAGAGAGAGCTGAACCAGCCTTTTTTGCCGTTGACAGCTACTCCAACAATGTATTCTGTCGGATGAAGGAGCACTTCCCAAAATGAAAGGGTAGGCCATTGTTTAGGTTCCATCAGCCCTTGGTCTTTTTGCCAAGACTACAGGCAAATACATCAGTGATTGTCAGTTATTTTCCTGAAATTTCTCATACAGCCACTTTTCCACTGGGATTTGGACAAAGACCAACTCAATGCTCATAATCATTTCTTACATATGGCCTATTTCTTCACAGAACACTGAAGCCATTCATATGGGAGAATATTTGTACAATTCGGACCTCAGTTGTCCAGGAGATAAACATGCCCCTGTGAGGGCTGCAGGCCAAAGTAAAAAGAGCACAGTAGTAGCATCAGCACAGGAAGGAAACACATGGAAGGGCAGAGGGTTGGAGGCTATCGGCAGTTCTGCTTTTACTAAACTGAGTCAAAAGTGAGGTATTGAGAACCACTTATCACAAAATGAAAGTAACATGTAGGAATGGGCATAGGAAGGGAGGTGGGAGAAGCAGAAGTACAGACAACAAGGGAAATGAGATCAATGAGTGGGAACTAAGACCTTCCTAAAGGGATGCTGAAGAAGAACTGGAGGAAGGCAGCGTCAGGAAAGCTGAGGAGAGCAAGACTTGACTTTTTTTCTATATATATTGAGAATAATACCAAGTTCATACCAAAAGACATTTTAAAGCCAATTACATAGATCTAATAATGCAAATATAAGAAAAAAAAATACTGAGCTATTCAAAAGCTCTTTAATTAAATCTGTAAGAAAACACAACACATTGACTGTATCTTAAAGGACAATATATGTCAGGTTGGATGGGGCTCTGAGCAAGCTGATCAAGTTGAGGATGTCCCTGCTCACTACAGAGGGGTTGGACTAGATGACCTCTAAAGTTCCCTTCCAACCCAAAGCACTCTGTGATTTTGGGATATGAACAAGAAAGGAGTTAGTTAGGGTATTTCCCTGATTAGGGCTGGCAGCTCAGAATGATTCCCTTGGAGTGTGACTAGGAATAAACAGAGCTCCCATTACTAGATACAAATTTTAGAAACTTTTATCAGGCAGCTGCTACTTGATCAGCTGAAGTTGTGTTAATCTAGAGTTTGTAAGTAGATTCACCTTACTGTGCTATGAGCCAAAATCAACTAACTTCAAAGCACAGTGTTCTGTGGCATGATCCCAAATCAGCTTCCTGCACAAATTGAAATACTCAGAACCGGAGCTCTCTAATATGAAGTAATGCAAGATTGCTTGTGAAACTGAGAGAGTAGATTTACATTACGTATTAAGAAGAAATTCTTTTCTCTGAAAGTAGTGAGACATTGGAACAGGTTGCCTGTTCTAGCGGGAGGTGTCCCTGCCCGTGGCAGGGGAGGTGGAACTCAATGATCTTTAAAGTCCCTTCCAACCCAAACCATTCTGTGATTCTATGTTAGCATCTCCACTTTTGGGTACTGCAGGGACAATATTTTACCTTCCCCAGACCTAAAAGCTCCTTTTCTCCCCAGTGGGGACCACAAGAGCAGAGAGGAATCAGAGCTGCTGCAGAGGCAAAGCTGTGCAGGCGTTCCAGAAGAAAGACTTTGTTGGGGCAGTTCTGTAGGACTGCAGAAGCTTTATGCACTGGTTCTCATGTTCCAGTTTGTAGGACTTCTCAGTGTTATTCTAGAGGTTACACAATTCTACACCAGAGCTAGGTCTAATTTCAGGTGTCAGTGGTAATATAAAGTCATCAATAGTCAAGCACAATGAATGCAATGACTATTTTTGGAAGCCCAGTTCAATGCAGCTTAAGATAAATCTCTGACGACCCTGATAGTTTGTCCCTACAGGAAAAAGGCCTACAGGGCACTTTATATTTTACAGAAGGACAGTTAAATTAACTGTAACTTCAGACACATTTTAAGAAATTGTGTCTATCTTTTGTAAGTTAAGGACAATTGTGTTCAATAACAATAATTAGCAGTGGCTGATTAATATTCCCAGCAACAAACATTGCTTGTAAAGCTATGCACATAAAGGATTGCTATAAAAAATAAAAATTAAACCCATAAGAAATACCTACCATAAAAAAACAACCAAGAAGATTTGCAAAACTGCGAGGCTTTTTAACAAAATGTTTACATGCTTTAATTGGCAGATAACAAAAAGCATCAAGTCCTCCACATCTTAAATTTATGGTTGAGCTTCCCTCCCCAATAAAAGTACTAATTTGGGCAGTACATTCCACTATGTGTCTTTAATTTACAACAGTGACTAATATTATTGCAACATAAAAACTCTTCAACATACTACTGCACAAGACTTCACCGAGACCGAGTCTTTCAGCACTAGATTATTGCCACAAAGGCATTGTGAAAAAATGACACATACTTAAAAGCAACAAGGAAATTTGTGGGCAACACTTTTTGAAGTGTAATAGTGAGACATTTCTTTTTCATCATACACCATCATGCTATCCTGAACCTTCATCTTCTTCTGAAGACAGAGTTCAGAAAAATACCTGGGGGAGTATTACTGTAATATCTGCTGAGCAAGCCAAAGATGAGGGTACACCTGCTAAAATCAGGCAAACCAAAGAGTCAGGGGAAGGGCAATGACCTTCAGTGAAACATTCTGGATTCAGAAGTTTAAAATATGTTGAAAACTACATTGGGAAAATCAGGACCAATCAAAGGAATAAATGAGACTTCATTTGATCCAAATATTTTAAACAAGTCAGGAATAGCCACAGTATAAACAGGTATTTTAACAGGATAGAGAGACTGCCTCAGGGATCAACATTATAATTATCATTCAGAAGGACTGTGATTGTTTAGAAATGTAACTACAGTACAGAAAGTCTGAAAGAGAAATAAAGTATGGCTTTTGCTTGAAGTTTGTTTGTTTTTTTTCCTCAAAATGCAGCCAAATGAGCATTTTTCTAGCAGAAAAGATCTAAAATCTTGAAAGGATTTTGACTTTCAAAATCACCCCTAGGCCTTGTAAAACAGAAGCAGCAGCACATGGGTGCTCCATTTCAACTCCATGGTAGTGAGCATTGAAACTTCTATCATGGTCCAAATATTCAATTAAATACTGTCATCAGAGCATGACAAAAGGCTCCACTGGGACTTCCCTCTCAGTCTTAAAGATATAATGGCAGGAACGCAGTAAATTAAAAGCTTCTGGCATTGCACTAAATTCTGCTTCCTCTAATTGTGAATATTTGATGACCAACTTACAACTCAGTCATTGCTTCTCTGCACGCACGTGTACCTTGCTCTTTGTCATGTTTTGTACATGTAAAAACATTTCCAGATTTTGTTTGCAGAAAAAGGCTCCTTGTGTCAAAATAAAGAACAGGGCAACTACTCAGTAAGGAAAATTACATCCCTTCAGTCTTTCCAATACTACAGTTTGTGGTTCTGCAAGGTATTTAGGCACATATCTAACTCTAGGAACATTTATTTTCCTTAAAAAGAAAATCCTTCATTTCAACTTACTCGAGGGGGAATTGCACTATGAAAATTTCTGTCTCTGTCAGCTACAGAGAAGGTCTGCATGACTAACAGACACTAAGCTCTTAACTTTTAGGACCCTGAAATAAGGTAAGGTGAATTGAGGTCTCTGTGTCTGTCTGTTCACTTGAGTAGACTTATACTGTCACAGTATTTAATTTTCTTCTTCATTAATAGTATTTTGCACTACTGTATGAACTTAGGGTGTGAGAACATTAGGCAAAAGGTCAAAAGTGAATCTTAAGTTCAAGAAAATCCCGAGATTAAGGTTTAACTGAATGAATGCAGATATGAGATAATGTCTGTGAAAAAAAAAAAAGAGTCACATGAATCCTACTAAACTCTCATCCATCCACCAACTAAAATGATCCCTTCCTGATCACAAGACCTGAAGTCATTTTGACCTTTGTCTCGGGTTTCCCTCATTTCCAAGTAAGGGAGTTCAGAGTCGCCTTTCCAAGTGGTACCAGAGTAAAAAAAAACACACAGCCTCTGAGAAATCCTTTAATAACTACAAGAATTTTAGCACATCATGGTTGGTCTCCAAGGATTCCCATGAGAAGAGAGCACTCAGTTCATAACCTTCCTCTGAAGGAAAGAGGTTTCTTAGAAGTTTACTCAACACATAAAAGATAAGGGGTCTGTCATTAGGTCCTCCAAAGAAGCTAACAAGTACACAGTGGGAACAGAAGTTTTGGATGGAGCAATGTGCTACACAAGTGGATGACGATGATGCACAAGTGTTGGTCACAAATATGCTGGACTACACCGCAAGACAAATTACAACCTGCAACATAATCCTGCATCTTGCAGAGACCATGATGGATGCAAGCAGCTCAGAAGCTAAGGTCTGCTTTACTGGGAGCCGATTGCCTTCCCATGCCTGTTCATAGCACCCTGCTCTGCATTCAGTGTCCCTACTCTGTATGTCCAGCCTGAAAGACACACTTCCCTACCATTTGCTGTGAAAGAATGAGCAACTCACTTCATAGGTGCACAAAGCATCAGGAGGCAACACTCCTCAATTGTAAAGTGTAACAGAAGAGCAACCCAGCTCAGAGGTAGGTCCAACCACTGTGTGCTAGGCTAATGTGGACACTGCAGCCTTGAATTCATCAGCTTCTAAATAGCTCTCCCTTCTTTCGTGTTGCAGTGGAGAAAAGCAACCAAGAAAACAGGCATGTTATTAATTTAGTTAATGGAAATGCAAATTCAAAAATCACAGCAGTTTAATTACTGATATCCTCTGTCTTAAGTAGTCTGGCCTTTCTGCATTGCTGCTATACTGGAGCCAAAACCACTGAATTAAGATATCCTCAAAATGAGAGCCATTCCAGTCACGTGAGGAACGGGAGCATTAAAACCCCATGTAACAGAAGCTGTGAAATAATTTGCACCTGAATCCCCAACAGCATGGCAGCTCAGGCTTAGAGAAACATTTTTCCTTAGTTATTTCTCCCTTTGCTGTAAGTGAAATTGACACCCATTCAAAAAATCCTGTTCTATATAATCAGTCAATAAACAGTTAGTACCATACAAAATACATATGTATATTTTGCAGCCCCAAACATGTATTTATAGTAATATATATTCAGCTGGTGTAAACTTGCAGAGCATAACTAATTTCACTGGATCAGTGCCCAATTATATCAGCTGAGAATCCATCCCTATGGCTTAAAATACAGAGACAAAGGTTTTACTGCTAGCTACTTGACTATTGCCTGCAGAGGAAATACGGGTGTTCATGTTACTGTCATATTACTAATTCATATTACACTGGTTTTGCTGTCCCTTCCATTTTAGACTATGTTATTGGTATTTTTCTGTCCGTCTTGAAGATTTTGCTGGATGATAGAGAACCAGAAGGAATCCTGAGGCAAAAGCAGACTCCAAACATTATTTTCAAAATATGTGCCCCATAAGAGATCACGAAATCTCTCTGTCTCTCTGTGTCCATGGAAAAGGAGAATATGAAATGGAAGATAAAGCCCCCGTTTCAACTGAGCGGTCCCCCCTGCAACTTGAGGTTAACAACTTACAGTGTCTGCGAAAGAGAGCACACAGTCATTAAATCTGCATTGTGACAGTGGCAAGAACCTACATCATCAAAATTCCTGAAGGAAAATAATGACTTTAATAAAGTTAACTTGTAAAAAAAACACAGAACATAAACCAGACAAAAAAGCTGTAGTGTTAGAAGTTAAAATGATTCATTCAAACATCTCTCACAATTGGAAAGTTTGTAAATAAATGCAAGACATCATCAAACCTCAGCCAATAGCTCATGCACTTACCTGTCCCAGTTCTAAAGTGACATTGACTTCGTTGTACTTCAAGCCCATAGAAAGAGGAGGACTTTGCCACCAGCGCTCCGTGCCATCAATCGCATTGGTTACTGGGTGAGCTTTACTGGGATCGGCAGCATTGCAATAATCACAAAACTGTCCCTGAAAAAAAACAACAAATTAAAAAGAGGGTCTCAGCTGAAACCTTATGCACTGCAGATGCATGCTTTTGTTAATTGAGTTTCCCTTTAAAGAATCCCATTGTATCTTCATTTGCAGAAGTTACCGCCTAATTTCCAGTCCACAACTAAAGCCACACTCCAGAGATGCCCTGATAATCTCTCTTTTATAGTCTCTAAAGCTCTTTGTACTCTTCTGTACAATGACAAATAAACTACAGGAAACTTCACTGTCTTTTAATTTGGTATCTTGGCTTGCCCCACAAGCAGTATTTTTATCTTCCAGAAACTGCATTTTACAGTCTACTAAGATTAGTGCTGACGCCTTGTAATTAGTTATTAAGGGATCTTTTCAGTGTCCCATTCACTCCTCACTCCACTCATTGGTTGAAGATAATGAAAAAGCTAAACTGTGCCAGGCACAGATCTTTGTAGAACCCCAATAGAAAAAGGACATTTTCATTGAATGGCAGTATCCTCTTAATGGTTCCTTCAGTCAGACAGTTGCTTAATGCACTCAGTCTGTGAGGTGCTCACACAGTGTTGAACACATGTTTTAAATAAGGTAAGATTTGTACCATTCTCTTTATGAACTAATTATATTTTCATTAAAAAGCTAAGACAAATCTTTTATTGTTTCCACAACCCACGTTTCCTGGCATGAAGTATATTCCTATCTTGTAAGTATTAACAAAATCTCATGTAATTGTCATTATTTTGTATGTCACTGCTGTCAGACTAACCAGTGTAAAGTGACTGGAGCCATCACACTCGTCCACTTTTAACAGAGGAATGACATTAGCACTCTCACATTCTTGCTGAGTTCAGTCTTGCAAGCTTGGTGAATTTAAGATGTTTATCTCTAGCAGATTTTATTTAACTTCTGCCATAGTTACTAATGGGTTGGAAACTACTTCGTCGCTCTCATGTGATACAAATACACCATCTTGTGACTTTCAAATACAAAACATAGATGTCCAGTGAATATTTCTGCATCAGTAGTAATAATTTCTGTAGCATCAGCATCTAGCAATGGTTCCATCCTCAGCCTGCTCTTCCAGAGAGCCCAGAATATGATGATGTTTCCAGAAGATATGACTACCATCAGCTCTTCTGATTCAGCACCGCAGGAGTCAACCTGGCTGAGGGTTAACTCTTGAGAATTCAGAGTTGTTTCAAGACTTACTAAATCTTCATGTACATAGGTTGGTGAACTATGTCTGGGGATCATGTTATAACACAGTTCTCCTTGAGCCCTGTTAGAGGAGATAGTTTGGCTGTTTTTTGTACCAACTACAGTATGCCAGGATGCTGCTGGATTCAGATACAGTTTGCAGCAGCAAACACCACATCAGCCTGTGCTAGCTACAGGCAGCACTGCCAGACTCTGCAGTGACGACAAAGAACATCGTGTCGCTATCTGCAAAATCAATACACTTAGAAATCAAACTATGCACCAATAACTGCAGCTACCACCACATCAGAGCATCTTCCCAGTTAAGATTTTCCTGACAAATGCATACCTGATGTTCTGACATATATGGTACAACAGTGCAAACTTCCCTAAATAGTTTTATAATGTGCATAAAACATGGCCTTTAGATCTAAATTCAAGTCCACAATGATCAGGCTGGAAATATAAAGGACACAGGTGCTGCTACAGCAGTTTCAGCTCTGATCTGGCAATGGCCTTGAAGAAAGGCTGAATGAACAGAAAACAATGGCGAGTATTAAATATAAGTGTTAACATTTACACACACACCTATGTGATTTCAGTATACCAGAGCACTTGATCTGAACTCAAGATACCATCTTTTTTTCTCTTTGGGCACATAATTCAAAGAACTTCATTGCAACAGCTGGAGTTTCAGTTATTCAAAGTACATTCCAGCGACCCTGCCAACAAGGCAACAAAACAAAAAATGAAAGAAAATAAATTATTGGCCAGAGCAGCCTTCCCTGCTTCCCACTGGCAGTGTGTCAGGCATGCTGCACTCAGCCTGTGTGTTAGAGGACACGTCTCTATTCCAGGAGACTGGGCCTCAAGACTTCATTTGATTTTGGCTGCAGTTCATCAGGCACGCAGGTGCGCATTTGCTGGTGACCTTGTTATCCTCTTTTCTCCTGGTTCTCCTGAGTGAAGGAGAAAACCGGGACTACACGAAGGAGTTTGCTGAAATACGCTAGTGTGGACCAGAGACACCCAGGGATGAAAATGTCTTGCCTGGAAGTTAGAGAAAGTGACAACAATGAACTTGTTCGTTATTTCATACCTAGCAGTTCTGTCACTGCCAGGGCAGGACAGGTATGCAGTCAAACTTCAACTCGCACCCGCACACCACTGTCAACAGATTGGCAGACAAAACCAGGCGTGCCATCTGTCTATCAGTTGCTGAAATACTTTACGCTGCAGTGCATCTCTTCACTCAACACTCTTCTTATTAAGTCATTGTTCTGCTTGCTAATGCGCTAACTAAGGGAAACAGCTTTCCATAGCATATGTCCAGCTCTGCCTTACAAGCCTCGGTTGAGCTGCCTGTGAAGGTACTGTCCACTCCACCGATCAGCTCTTGGAAGGGCTTTAAATTACCTCCAAATGCTCTTTCTGGATTTGCCAGGCACTACAGGCTTCATTAAAAGACACATCACCAAATGATACAAGAGAGATACAAATGATACAATGATACAAATGATACAATGATACAAATGATACAAATTATACAAATGATACAATGATACAAATGAACAAGAGAGGTCAGTGGAAGAGCAGAGGAAATTACGCTGGGGTTACTCTTCATCTCAGTTTCAGTGCTTAGGATAGCACCAAGAACAGAGCTGTCTGCTCCCTTTGTCAGAATGAGGATCACCCTCTGCACCATTTTTCCAGTTTCCCTATTCATAGACCAAGAGCCACAATCCAGGCTTGTAGATACCCCCAAAAGTGTGTGACTCAAGTACAGCCCTGCTTTAACTTGAAACTGGCCCGATGCAGTGGATATTACACCCACCACTTCATGGAAAACCCACATGATTTACCCTCTGATGCTTAAGAAACTTATGCTGATTTAAAACCCTTCTATGTGAGCTCAGCTTCTGTAAGAGTTTAATGCACCTCTCTCCAATTTTTCAGGAAAGAGGAGGTTCTCATTGATTCTCTCTCAGTGTCTTTGAACTTGCGAGGTGGAGTGGCTTTATAATACATACATTGTGCTGTTATCGCATTTTCCATGGCTGGATTTCCCTGGCCTTTTGAAAGACTTTCCAACCCTTCTTGAACCACAACAGCTACTGGTAAACCACAGAAGTATTCATGTTATGTATCTCAATGGGGCTTTGTTAAAACTGTAGAGAGACACTGCTGTATCCGTGCTTACACAAACGCTGTAAAAGGCACAACATGCCGCCTTGTGCCAGGGCTGAGCTATCGGCAGTCCTTCTGGGAACTTGAATCACACATGAACCATAACTGCCCTCTAACCCAGGACCTGTAAGGCAAACATTTAAGAAGAGGAACTCCCTCCGCTTTCCAACCTCTTCCAACATACAGCAAACCCTCATTTTCAGTTGGGTGGTCGTATATAAAGGGAACTATTACAAAAAACATCAGTGGCTGTGTGCATCACACAACAAGCTTTGTTCCGCTTGCTTGACGTTTATCTGATGTTTGCTTTGTCTTTGGTGATTTCTGATATTCCAAGGCATGTCAGTATGAGATTTCACTGCAGCAGTGGGCTATAGCATGTTGCTGAGAGATTGTTTGGCTTGCTATTCACCTGGTGACACTGTTGTTTCAGGCAACTTCAAACATGGTTGTTGTGTTCAGTATGGAGTGATGGATGCTTAAGCTTCAGACTGTGTTAGAAACAGAGGACCAAGTAGTTTCTTTATCATCGCAACCTTTCTTTATAACCTTAGTTTAAACATTGAATACCAATGACCCAGTTTTCCTATTAGTGAAACTGGGTATTACTCATCCTGTAAGCACCTCTAAAGCACTTTGAGCTTTTTTTATGACGGAGGTCACTACATAGACATAAGGTAATGGTGACGTAGGGAGGCATGACAGGGAGAAGCTGAGAGCAAAGCACACTGCTGGCCATGGCTGCCTCATGAACAGTGAGGGCATGGCAGTGTGTGCTCCCTCCTGGCATGTGACAAAGGATACATACACTGCACCCTCTTAGTCCTCTCCCCCTCTTTTGAGCATCTACCCCCATTAAAAAAAAAAAAAAAGAAAAAAAGAAACCAAAACAACAACAAAAACCCAAACCAAACAAAAAGAAAGAAAAAAGAAGAAAAACCCTCTTATCCATTGCAACCTCTTCTAAAACCAGATTTTAAAGGTTATTTCACTATTAAAACATACAAACACCTCATAAGGCTTTGGAACACTAACCCTTCTTCCAAGATATTAAAACTTCACTTGCATTCTTTCTGTATTGCCTGGAGTCAGAAAGTGGACCTTAAAGCTTTCGAAATCCCTTTCAAATTGCAGTTTCATTCTGGCTCTCTTCTCCTCCCAACAAGGGAAAACACAAATAAAACAACTCGGGAAGGTCTGAGGCTGTAGGAAAGTCCCCCCTTGAACAAATTCTGATCAAACTGATACTAAACATCCCTTTCAGTAAATCATAGAGTTCGGTACATTTGTTACTCCTTCCTTGCCCTCTAACAAACATGTTCATACAAGTTTCTGCAAAAGAAAAAATATATTTCCATTAACCCTTTGCTAGGAGTTTTGTCACTTATTATTATTAAGCCACTTGCCTAAAACCGGACCTCTTTTCCCACAAGATGCCCGTTTTAAAGTGATGAGGCTGCCAGGGCAGTACGTCCCCATCCATTCCTCCCGAGGCTCACTGCTTTACTCCCGCAGGTCCCCGCGGACCATGAGGCCACAAAACACCACTTGGGTCCCCCTCCAAACCATTTCCAGGCGCCCGGCGGGACAAGCAGCTCAGAGGGTGCCGGGACACCTGAGGGCTGAGGCGCAGGCAGAGGCGCCGCTGCCCGCCT
>NW_010167617.1:0-29902 GCF_000695765.1 Mesitornis unicolor | reverse complement strand
TATATATATTCATGAGTTGTGGGAGATCTCTTACAGGAAAACCCATAAGCAGACCCAGTCAAAGGAGGGCTGCTTCCTCAGAAAGCAGCAAGGACCTCCTAACTCACCATAGTCAGAGCAGAAGTGCGTGCTTAGAAGCCAGATGGATCTGCTAAGCTTGGTGTCAGAACAGACCAAAGCCTTGAAAAGAATCCAAGACAAAGTTTATGACAGTATTTTATTGGAGTTTTAGAGATAAACACCTATGGATATCTCTGCCGAAAATTGGTGATTGTGCCTCAGTTGTTTCATTATGTTCAGTTTTAATAACACTATCACTAGCTCATCTTGTGAGGAATTTTAAGGAAATAACTGTTATAAAAATAACAAATAGACAAAGGGCATTAACCTGGAAAAAACAATAGGCCTACTTGCATGCACAAGTATTGGACACCACAGAAAATTTTAGTTAATATTTAAACTATCAGCAATACATCACCTTAAAACAAGAGTCTACATTACTGAATATCATTTATCTTACAATCATAGAATGGTTTGGGTTGGAAGGGACCCTAAAAATCATACAGTCCAACCCCCTTGCCATGGGCAGGACTCCTCTCACTAGACCAGGGACACCTCCCTTTGGACCAGTGTCTTTATCTTAAGACATACATTTGTTTGTTTGATCTCCATATTATCCAGTCATGACCCTGACCCCTTTGAGATGATCTTTTTTCAGCACCATCTGCTAGCAGAAAAAGCAAGTACATACACATATGAGGAAAGGCTGAGGGAGCTGGGACTCTTTAGTTTGGAGAAGAGGAGACTGAGGGGAGACCTCATTCATGTTTATAAATATTTAAAGGGTGAGAGTCACGAGGAAGGAGCCAGGCTCTTCTCGGTGACAAACAATGATAGGACAAGGGGTAATGGACACAAGCTGGAACACAGGAGGTTCCACTTAAATTTGAGAAGAAGTTTCTTCTCAGTGAGGGTGACAGAGCACTGGAACAGGCTGCCCAGAGAGGTTGTGGAGCCTCCTTCTCTGGAGACATTCAAAACCTGCCTGGACGCCTTCCTGTGCAACCTCATCTAGGTGTTCCTGCTCCGGCAGGGGGATTGGACTGGATGATCTTTTGAGGTCCCTTCCAATCCCTAACGTTCTGTGATTCTGTGATTCTGTGATACACTTTTTCAAATTTTCATATGCAGTTAATACTTTCCCTTGGTATAGTCACATAGTCCACAGATAGGACTGGTCATGTTCAGAAAAGAGAAAACCTATAGCCTGGTGAATTTAATATGATATATTTGAATATTGGCAGGTAAGAAATAAACAGCTACTCACTGTTCTATGCAATATTTAAAATAAATAACTTAACCATATACTATTCTAGAATACTCTCCAGGAAACTATATCCATCTTCCTAAGACTAAAATCACTTCTAGTCCTCCTAAGATTATAATATCATGTAAATAATATTTTCCTGTACAATAACCTACCAATTTTGCCACCTTTACAGTTATTGGTTTCACAACATGGAAATTATTGACTTCGCAGTGGGAGGTATTACTCAGCATAAGCAAAGATAGGAGAACATAACCTGAGCAACGTGGTTACCTAAAAGTTGATCTCGTTGTTCCCACTGAATGGCTTCACAAACTGTCAGGGAAGCAGGACTACCTATTTGACCTAACGTGCTCTTTTCAAAGATGCAGGCAGAACCTAGTAATTCATTTCAGATATATCTACCTTTCATAAGCCAGCCTTTTGTTCCAGCGTGCATCACAGCTACCTCATATACCATGGAAATTACAGAGCTTCTTTACTGGAATCAAATACAATTAAGAATAAAAGCTGTTTTCAAAGTGACATGTTTAAAAAAATACCACTTTCAGTGTAATTAATACAGCTGTGAGTTAACATAAAATTATTTTCTTTCTCAGACAAAATTATAGCCTGAGATAACTACGTGTTGTTTCCAGTGAATTAAATAAAGTATATATACAAATGTGCATGCACCATGTATACTTTTAGTAGAGCAGCCATGTCTCATGTCCTTCACCATGTCAGAGCCTGATCTTACACCTAAGTTCCAGGAGACACAATTTCTGTCAGGTTTTTGTATCTCTCCAAGACATTTAGTAGAAGACTAGCAGTGAAGACACCATCTCAGCTTTTCTCTTTTTTTCTGTTAATACAGGTATTCCAAAGTTAACATGGAGAGGAGGAAATAAAAATGAAAAAAACTGAAGCAGTGGAAAACAGTCAGCTTTAAGAAGGACAGGTAGGAGACATGAGGAGTTGGATGTCACCCTCTATGTCAGTGACCAGGTGGAATGCATGGAGGTCTGCTTGGGGATGGATGATGAGCCAACCAAGAGATTATGGGTTAGGATTAGAGGGAGGGCAGGGACAGGGGACATTATAGTGAGGGTCTGCTACAGGCCACCCAACCAGGAAGACAGAGCAGATGAGGCCCTCTATAGTACAAATAGGAGCACCCTCATGATCACAAGCCCTGTTCTTCATGGGAGACTTCAACCACCCCAGTGTCTGTTGGAGGGACAACACAGCAGGGCATAAGCAATCCAGGAGGTTCCTGGAATGCGTTGATGATGACTTACTTCTTCAAGTGATAGAGGAGAGGCACTATGCTGGGCCTTGTTCTCAGCAAGAAGGAGGGGCTGGTGGGGAACATGAAGCTCAAGGGCAGCTTTGGCTGCAGTGACCATGAAATGGTGGAATTCAAGATCCTTAGGGCAGCAAGGGGAGTGCACAGCAAGTTTACTATCCTGGACTTCAGAAGAGCAGACTTTGGCCTCTTCAGGGATCCTTGATGTAGTGACAGTACCCAAAGCTGGTGCAGGTCTAGGTCTCCAGCCTCATGGCCAAGGTGCTCAGAGGATAAACTACTACATGTATAGTTGTGAGGGAGTGAGAGGATCAAACCAAGTCAGCTGTATTTTAGGCAGCCAAGTCATTTGCTGAGTGGGAATGTGCTTAATGTTTAAATGCTTCCCTGAGCTGCAACCTTAATGAATTTTGATGAAGAAAGGCTATGATGGGAAAGGAAGTTGAAGGTGGAATGTGCAGAAAGAAATTACGATGTTGGAAGAACTAAAAGAATCCTTTCTATCCCTGGAGCAGAAAATGGAGGGTATGGACCAAAAAAAGTGAAGTTTCCTCTATTCTTTTCCTCTCCCTTTCCCCAAACATCAGCATGCACATTAAGACAATTTAACCTGTATCATTCATAGAATTAGCATATCTACCACATTTTGCTGCTCTAATTAACTGCTTTGTTTTCCTCTGCTGCCTATTTTCCTCCTCACCACATCAAGTATATTATAGTGTAACATTTGAAATTACTGGAACACAAAACACTAGCATACATTTCACAAAATTATACATTTACAGTATATGTCCCAGCTTTCTAGCATGGGTGACAATGATGTACTTTAGTTACAAATGAGAACATCAACAGATTGTATTACAATCTGTCACGGATTCTCAGGAGGGAGAAATTGGCAACTCGCTACACTGAAGAACAGTAATCAAGCATCTGGAATATTACAGTACAAGTAGATTTTATATGATCTGACTAGTTGAAGCGATTTATAATAATGACTTTTTAAAAATGAGCTTGCCAACAAGAGGTCTCTGTAACAAGCTTATGTTCATATTGATAAGAGAATACTTAATGCATGTGTCTCTCTGATCAATAGTATCTCTTATCTATTTTGCTAAAGACATTGTTCAAAAATATTTGCATCCAAAAATAGATGCACCTTAAAGAAAAAAAACCAAAACTAAAACAATAATAACATCTTGGTACTAATTAAAAGTAATGCCATATTTTTATAGATGTCTAATGCTCAGGAAGAACTTTAAGAATGCTCACTAAGCAAAACTTTGTGTCATTTTCTACACCATTGGCAAGTAAAACATAATAACTGCTTGCTTTCATGTGAGGAAAATGATATATTGAACAATCTGACAAAAATAGAAAGGCTGTCAAAAAATAATCCAAAGGGAAAAAAAAATCCTCTGGTCTCTGTCACTCTGAGCTTGGACCATTACAGCAGTTCCTTTTGTTCAAAGAAAACCTATAAGAAAAGGACCAAAGAAACTGTGAATATGATGTTTAATTCTTGAAAGCACGAGTTATTAACATTCTAGCTGAGGTGAAAAGTTCAATATAGCAGCCTACACTGACAGGGATCCCAAGCCAAAAAACTGCTAAGCTGTTTCTAAGGTTATATCTGTCAATCATCAGCACACAAGATGGAAAGAAGAAAGCTAAAGAGGATGCTACAATGTTCTTTCAAGACAAATATTTAAAAAGGAAGGCAAAACAAAATTGAGAAGTACCCTATAAAATTGTTTTAAAATACAGTTATGCACAATTAGATTTATTCAAACAAACTTAAATTTTTTCCTGTCTTCTAATTCTGAAAATATATATGTGAAATGGAGACTTTGAACAGAAATTTTAGAGGAGTCCTTAAGAAAGATACAGTTATGATTTGAGATATATGGTTAAGAATTAAGGTCTAAGACACTTCAAACCTGGAATATTTATGAAATATGTAGCAAGATTTATTAAATAGTTTAGATTTATTGCTAGACTTAAAACTGAAATAGCCTAGCACAGACCTGCAGAGCCTTAAAGCCATGGTCTGACCCAGTTCTCACAACCAGTGACATGTGTGCATCCAGAGGACTGGAAACAGCAGAGGATATGAGTTAAATGAAGGAACCAGACTAGTCATACATTGTTCTTGCTCCTCGTCCTCCTCCTCCTTCTTCTTCCTGACCCCAAAACTGCTTTTTTTTCAGACAGTTAAGCTAGTCCTAATCATCAAGACCACACTGGGCACAGGAGGAGAGAGCCACTGTACCTCTCCTTCCCCTCTGGACCAACCAGTGAAGTGAAGTTTCCCATCACTTCTGACATACTAGGCTGAGGGCCAAAACATACTCAGGGATACCAATTTCCTTGTGTCTACATTTGGAGGTGGCAAACCTGGCATCAGACACACACACACACATACACACTACCAGATTACAGGCCTTTGCTGTGACTCAGGGTCAAGAAAAACACCATCTATAAGGAAATCCTGAAAGGGTGCTACAAGAAAGCTAGGGAGGAACTTCTTACTAGGGCAGGTGATAGAACGAGTGATAGAATGAGGGGTAATGGTTTTAAACTGGAATAGGGTAGATTTAGACTAGATATTAGGAAGACATTCTTTACTGTGAGGTTGGTGAGATACTGGAAAAAGTTGCCCAGAAATGTTGTGGATGCCCACTTCCTGGAAACGTTCAAAGCCAAGTGGGATGGGGTTTTGAGCAATCTGGTCTGGTGGGAGGTGTCCCTGCCCATGGCAGGGAGGTTGGAACTGGATGATCTTTAAGGTCCCTTACAACCCAAACCATTCTATTATTCTGCCATTCTATGAAATCTTCATGTGGCTGACAGCTCTAACCCATTGACAACTCACTGTTGTAGGAGATCTAGGAGTGCAGCTGTTTCTCAGCTCTTGTTTCTCAAGAGCCTTACATCCAGTGCCCCTCCTTCTACTGATATGTCCTGAATCCTACAGACCCTTTCACAGACATTTCACAGCATGTATCCACTGAAGCCACTCAAAAAAACCCCCACTGGATCAGTTTCATCAAGAGTTAGAGCTACAGGAACACTTCTGAATTCCTCTCCTGCCTTTCTTGGAGTTGTCTTAGCGCTGACGAGGGGTTGCTAGAGATAGATGCAGCTTAAGAAGCACCATAGTTTTCAGGGAAAGCCACCACTGTTTCCCTTGAGTCTGGCCTAGCTCAACCTTACTACTTAGCTAAGCTTTACTAGACCCATTCTTATCAGCAGATGATTCCAAAGAGGCAATGGAAGCCCTAAAAGCCTTATGAGTTATCAGGCTGATGTTGGGAGCACTTCAGTCATAACACTGAGGGTAAGGCTGTCCTGATGTGATACGGAGGAATGAAGACAGACAAGCTCCTTTGTGTTAACACACAAAGCATAAAGACCAGAGGAACTTTACAGAGCACCTGGAGTTATCCAGAGCAGAGATTCCTGTAATAAATGTTTAAAATCAGCTCTTAAGACTTGTTTTAATCAAGGATAACATCAAGCTTGAAATGTAGCAACCCTTGGACCTTTCACTT
Organism: Mesitornis unicolor; assembly: GCF_000695765.1. Taxonomy (NCBI): domain Eukaryota; kingdom Metazoa; phylum Chordata; class Aves; order Mesitornithiformes; family Mesitornithidae; genus Mesitornis; species Mesitornis unicolor. The sequence continues at coordinate 23,736 of NW_010167617.1, read as the reverse complement.
TAAAACTAATTTTTGCATGTTAAGGTTGGGAGATAGCCTGATTAAGCTGCAGGTGACTTCCTTCTGAACTTTTGTCCTGATGTTTACTAGTTTACCTTCTGTTCAGTTTGAAAATGTGACACAGTTCAGATTCAGAGCACTGACCGCTTATTCTGACTTGAAGATTCACTGCCTGCAAACCATCTTCAGGCTGCTTTGAGGAAGATGCGAGAGGGAGAAGAAGGGAAGCAGCAGCACACGGATAATGTCTGCAGAGATGTAGAACAGTTATACTGATAGAGAAAAGAGGACCATCACAATGTATGTGGGGAGAGCAAACTGTGCCTAAGGGCTTCAAAGTGACTGGGTATGACTCCCAGTATGAACATGGACAGTGCGGGTGATTTGGCAAATGCCAAGGGAAGTAGTAAGAGGGATCAGGGAGTGCCTAGGGCATCAGCGTCTGATGTAAGTACTGCAGAGTAGGTTGGCCCCAGGATGAGGAATGAGATGTCTGAAGACTTGGCGGGGAGTGATTGCTTTAATATCAAAAGATTGAGTGCTGCAGTGGCTCATTTCTTTGTTTTTACAGTCTGGAAGGCTCCACAGGGGTAATTCCTGCTCTGCTCCCTTGCCAAGGTTCCTCCTTGGGAGTTCCACCCCGCACATATGACCTCTGATAGATTTTTTTTCTCTCCCACTGTTAGTGAAGAGCACCTGTCAGGTCAGGACATTCAGAAGCATAGCTAACCCTGACACACAGGTAAAAGAGCCTGACAGCTCCCTAAAAAAAGAACTTTATGGAGGAAATCTGAATAGCTGCTTGAAAAGCAGAAAGCCCTATTATACATTAAGATGCCACTTCTCTATGAAACAGCTTAAGCATGACTGGTAGGGCCATGTCAATAACGATGTACACAGGCAAAGCTGCTGCTTATTCGCTGCTGTTCTGCTTTTGAAGCATTGGGAACCATAACTAGCTATTTGCATTTATTCAAAGAGGACTAAGAACAAGGATGACAAATACAGAACTGAAAAATCAAAGAGGGGACAAAAAATGAGGGGAAATCTTGGGCTAAGGGTTAAAAAAAGCAGTATGTAGAGCTCTCTCAATAGTGAGAGCAATGCTAGAGGAGTTAGATCAGTCCTCTTGTTTTGAGACTGGGTGCAGAAGGAAGTCAGGAAGGCTGCTGAGCTGTGATGGAGCAATATGAGGGTCTTCACATTTAGGAAGGAATGAGCAGACAGGTTTCTCCTCTTTGGGAGGAGGAGAAGAGGAAGAGAAGGAAAGACAGCTGGAGCTTGAAGAGTGTGATAAAAGAGAGAGGGAAAGATTCCTGATCCAGCTTTCTGATTAGGGTGTTAATGTTGTGTTTCCTATAGCCTTAAACAGATTTTAGTGGGCTGAAACGTTGACACTGATTTTGCAAAGCAAAAACTGAAAGGTTATCTGAAGTCAGAGGAAATTAGATCACCAAAATCTACTGAGTAGTTTTAAAATCCAAATCTACACATTCGTGTAAATTTTAAGGCATTTTTTTGTAGATGAATATGAAAATTAGAGTTGTTTGGTTTTATCTGGAGGAGGACTCACACTGCTACTAATGAAATTCTATTGCTCAGTGTACAGAAACCAACTTAAAATGCTCTATCATACCTCAAAATTTACATAAATATTTCCCATTTCATTAGAGTTTAGAGCAAAAGAACACAATACATAAACATAAATTCATTTAATTTCATGGTTAGTTCCTTAACATTGTTTCAGTAAATATTCTCTAAAAAACTTTCTGTATGCAATGAATTATTCACAAAATAAAAGTTGACTGCAGCATAGTGTTTGTTTTAAAATATTCACAAAGAAGGGGGAAGCTACTTTTCTAATGTAGAGGTTGGTAAATTGTGAATATGAAAGACTCAGCTCTATGGTTCATCATTCTATGGTTATGTGATTCTGTGAATGTGTTCGTTGTATAAGCATTTATGGGAGGGACAGGAAAACCTTCTGACAGAACATTGCTTAAGAAATCAACCAAGGCATTCTATCTTTCGGTCATTTTATGATATATCACTTCATGCAACAGCAAAGTCAAAAGCAGATTTGTTAACATCTAGCACATCATTTTTCAAAATTTCTTTAGAATTGTGAGCTAAATGTTGGATATTGTAAGAGTTTTTTCCATTGTTTTTGAGAGTATAATAAAATAGTAATAAAAGCACTTTATTTACTCAGTAGCTCAACAGTCCTGCTTACACAGGAAATTTTCATCCTGTTCCATTTTTAACAGTTGCAAACATAATGCTGATTTTGCAGCTGATATAGCAAAAGATAAGTCATGTTCAGCATCATGTCCGATAGTTGTACTTAAACTCATTGAGAATATAGTTTCAATCTGAGTGTATGATATGATTTCTACCAGAACTCATCCTTTTCTACACTGCCTGCAAAATCACACCAAGCTCTGTCAGCTAACTTAAGTATTAAAAATTACATTTAAGGAGGATAATACTTGCACTCTCTCACGCTACATTTCTTTTACTCAAACAAGACTTCCTCCACAAGGATGACTCATTGGGTTTCAAAAGTTAAACATTTTCTCATCTTTTATGAAGAACTTTCAGGTACAGTGAGATACCATCACAACTCTGCAAGATGTGAACTTATGTTATTTTCACTTAAAATTCATCTTTTCACTTTGCTATATTAATTCACTGTATTAACTGAGAATTAAAAAAAACAGAGCTACCTCACTATTCCTCTTGTATTTCATAGAATCATAGAATCATAGAACCATAGAATGGTTTGGGTTGGAAGGGGCCTTAAAGATCATCCAGTCCAACCCCCCAGCCATGGGCAGGGACACCTCCCACTAGACCTGGTTGCTCAAAGCCCTGTACAACCTGGCCTTGAACACTTCCAGGGAGAGAGCATCCAGAACTTCCCTGGGCAACCTGTTCCAGTATCGCACCACTCTCATAGTAAAGAATTTCTTCCTAATATCTAGTATAAGTCTACCCTCTTTCAGTTTAAAACCATTACCCCTTGGTTCTATCGTTACCTTTCCTTGTAAAAAGTCCCTCTCCAGTTTTCCTGTAGGACCCCTTCAGGAACTGGAAGACTGCAATAAGTTCTCACTGGAGCCTTCTCTTCTCCAGGCTGAACAGCCCCAACTCTCTCAGCTGGGCCTTGTAGGAGAGGTGCTCCAGCCCTCTGATCATCTTCGTGGCCCTTCTCTGGACCTGCTCCAACAGCTCAATGTCCTTCTTATGTTGGGGGCTCCAGAACTTTCATTGCCAATTCTTCCCTCTCCTCTGTCCACATATTCATACAGACATAGCTGAATGTACAGTGAGGCTCCTGGATCTAAAGCTTAGTGCTCCACAAGTCCTCATGTCCTTTAGCATTTGCTCTGTCTTCACCTCTTGCCCTGTTACAACATTCTGGGGAGTCTGTGAAAATATGCTCTTAGAGACAGGAGGGTAAACCTGAAGTTACCATGCTGTGTGTGCTGCTTCAACCTCTTGCTCTCCCCAGCTGCTCTGTCTCAGCTGGGCATCCCCCTCACAGCAGACAGGCTGGGGGTCTGAGGGGCAGGAACCAGCAATGACTTGTTGGACAGTTGCTCATCAGCAATGCACCCAGATAACTTCATTAGTACCTCTATGAGTCACAGCAGAACTGTTTTAGGATGCCAGAACAGCTGTGGGATCCATGTAGCTGCTCTAATGCCCAAAAAACTTAAACAACTGAATAGTCTACCTTTGGTCTTACTGAAACTAAGCAGTGGCTCCTCCCTAAGAATAAAAGAATACAGCAAGTATCCGGAGCACTACCTAAATATTTTTAAGGACTTTCATATACACTTCTTATAATCTATATTGAAAACACCATAGACAGTAAGGTTGCCACAAGTTTTTGCAGTAGTGGTCTGCAGAGAACGCTGACAATCTGTACTAAATCCTACTGGAAACACAACAACAAAATGGAGCTTTCCAAGAAACAAAAGATATTCATTAGGAGGTCTCAAAATTCAGCTGATAATGAAAATGTTCTGCACTAATTACAGACACTAGAATACATGTAATATAGGTATCAAATAGTAATAGCTTTGTCCTTGTTGTAAAAAGAACCTTTAAAAACAGGAATGGAATCTTTCAGTCATATAAACTTAATCAGAAAATGCCTATTCGTTTGAATCTGGAAAGAACTGACCTTGGAAAATCTGGAAAACTTCATACAAAAAGTTCAGAAAACATCAAGACATTTCATCCCAGTCCTTTAAATTTTTAAAATTACTTTTCCTGAATAAAAAATAAGTATAGAATCTAACTATACTAAAACAAAAGGTTCAAAAAAACCCACAGTGAAATGGAGGATAAACATGTGAAGCTATTAAATGAAGTATTTCAATTGACTCGAGCTGACTATTTTCCTCATTTTCAGTCGTGAAGACTTTTTGAGATTTTGATATTGCATTTCTTTCTTGAATAGGACACATTTCAGTCACCAAAAATTGTACAGGAAACAAGCAAACAAGCAAACAAATAATAATACTTCCTATCGTAAATTAAAAATCATACTTCAGTGAAAAACCTTGTAGCTGTGTCTCCTTGGCCTAGTGAAGGACTACCAAAATGCTCTGTGAAGCTCCATTGTACTGCAGTGTTTAGAACAGTCCAGCTTTCCCTGACATTCATTGTTCTGCCTTCTCCATATAAAGCTCTCCAGTTTCTTTGTTTAAGACTGCTTTGCAAAAGCAATTATAAAGAATACTATTTCTGTGCTTTGAGTATTCTTCAGTCAATGGAGGTTACAATAACATTTTCTTTTTAACACAGATGCTGAGCAAAAGGCCTAACCTTGCTGCTTCACAGCTCTGGAAACAATTGATCTGCTAGTTCTTTCTGAACAGCCAAAGCTAGCTGAAGCAAACGCATTATCGCGTGGCCTAGAGGTACAATTGACCAGTTCATATACTATCTATGCAAGTACTTCAATGGTCCCCAGCCTTGTGATGCTTAAAGTGTTTATCTTGTGAACATGCTAGTGAACATGACTAAGTAAGGAGAAGAAACAGAACTGCAAGATGATAAAGGACAGACTGACAGAAATTAAAATGCATATGGACATTTAGGAAGGCCTCAAGGAAGGGGAGGTTCCTAATCTGGTTGATTTCAAACAGAATTAGGTGCCTAAAATTCATTATCTATTAGTAGCTGGATGCACAGAATTATTATTTAAATATTTAGCTCGCACATCTTTCAAAGGGAATTAAAGACTGTGTAGACTATCATGAACTGTAGGTTTCTGGTAGACACTAAAACAGGTCTAAGCAGTTTGCCCAAGATCCATGCCCAAGCGCTATTTGATTCCACGAATTCGACATGGAAGTTCCCAGCATCAGCTCACTGCCCTACAGATTCCCTTCTACCAGAGAGCTCTGTAGCATGTTGGGTTAAGCTAAATTATTTGAAAAGGTTCACAATAACAACATGGGCCTAGAATATCACTGGTTTTGGTATGTGATTGCCTGGCTGCTCTATGTGAAATGAACACCAAGAGTTATAGGCTAGACCAGCATTTGCAACAAGAGAAATCAGACTAAACTGACAGTAAGACTTCGATGATACACCTAAATGTCCACCTGCATAAGATGACATGGCTGATACTACATAGATAATTGAGTATCTTTATTAAATTTTATTTTCACTGTTTTATATAGAGATCAGCCTTTTTTCTTACAGAGTAGAAGAGAGGTGATTTTTTTTTTGCTGATGTTCTGGCCAACATATAATTTCTATATTTAACAAATTAAAGCAGATTCTCATTTACAATAAGGTATACACTATAACAGTTCTGTATTCAAGGATTTTCCACATCCATCAGTACATATGTAAAAATGGAAGTTGTCTTGGATTCACTTTGTGAAGTTAATCCAAAAAATAAATACATCATTTACAGTAATTAGTACTCTTGAAAAGACCACTAGAACTGGGGTTGAGAAGGGGTTTTCTTGTATCAGAGAGTCAAGAGCCACTGGGATATTTGTTTATATTGAGAGGGTTTTTTTAATCTGGAAAGGTTATTTAATAAACATCCTGCTAGTGAGCTGACAATGACCACAGTCTTTCCTGATCTCTTCCTGTGGAACATTTTAGCTAAGACTTTCATCTTTTATTACAGAGTTTGCATTTTTAATAGGATACAGAAGTGTTTTACAGCCCATGAGATGTATAGTGTGTAGCACAGATGACTCTGCAGACCCTTCAAACTTGGTATGATTGCTGAGGATAACAGAGAATTAGATCCAATGATACAGGGACCATTTCCAGCCCTATATTCCTGTGCAGTGCTCTTTTCATGTTTGACATGTATCTGTCTTCTCACATTTCTTTCTTTTGTGGAAGAGATGGCTTCTCATACAGCACTTTGGGCTCATAGAGCATTTTAGAGCTGAAGCACTCATGAGTGAAAACGGTCTTCATTACAACTGCTAGAGTTGTTAAGGTTTTTTTTCCCCTCTCTCCCTCCCCCCTCCCCTCCTCCCCCCTCCAGTCCACAGGGACAGCTCTCATCCACAGAAATTAAATCAGTAGCAGTTGATTCAGGACCTCTGAATCTGATTCTCCAAAATGCTGAACAGACTAGCCTTTATCCAGCGATTTATATAAATACCTGCTTAACCTCAAACACGCTAATAATCACAAACTTCAAAGAAAGATTTACTTTGCATATGAATATAAACTATGGTTTTAATTTACTTTAGTGAGAGATGCATAGTCTAGTGAGAGTATTCTTGTAGCATGATAAAAGCCTGTAGCACTCCTTTAAGTACGGTTCTATAAATCTTTTGTTGATCATGCCAAGCCAATCACTAATCTGGTGGTTTAATGGAAAAAGAAAAAAAGAATCACTTACTTAAACCAGTGAATCTCAACCTTGGAGTGCAAGACCTAATTGGTTTCCTATATCCTGAACTCTATTAAATTACATACTCTCCATTTTCCAGATCTTCTGCCTACTGGAAACAATAGAAAAATTCAATTCAAAATAGCATGTATGCAAAATAAATGTAACATGTCAATCTGTGAGTCATATTTACCAGCTACATCTGTAGCTGTTCCACCTAATTCTTGGCAAAAGAATGGTCAAAATTTATTTTAACAATTCATTTATTAATTTTACCCTGAGCAGTATTTCTTTTTGTAACATATCTTCCCTAAGTAGAGATGAGAAGTAATAGTATGCTGTCCAGCAGAGTATAACCTGGTCAGATTTTTGTTTAAGTATAAGGTAAAATATGCTGACGTTCCAGGGAAGCCTTTGGTGATGTAGCACTTCTCCCAGGGCACACATAATCTCTTCTATCCACCAGATTAAAAAAATGTGCTAGCTCTACACAAAGAAAGTTTCCTCTGTATCTTAGAGAGAAAGCTCTGCCAGAGAGGTTTTATATTTTTTGATCCTTTAACCCAAATTTGTGTGAACTTCATGCTTCACAGTCTGTTTGAAAGTGTAGGAAATACATCTGATTGACAATCAGAAACTAGTAAAAGATGACTATGCATGGTTAGATCAAATGTTATCAATGTCATGCAGGATATTTTGTCTGGTGTGTTCCCAAAGATTTGTATGACCATATTAAATTTCTATTCTAAACTATATTATCTTCCTTTAAAAATTGAAATTGCTTTTTACCTATGAAGTACATTTGCAAATAATTCACATCACCCTGAAGAGAACTACTTTTGACAGAAATGCATGAAATTTGTAACTGCAGGTTTCATGTTCAGCTCAATTATAGCATAAAACATCTAAGGGAAAAATAAGTGTAAGCATATATAGTAAAAATTAAAGTGCTTTTAAAGGTAAAAGTCCTCTGCAAAAATTTATGTAACTCTTGAAAAATAAAGCAGTCTACCCTTTCTAGGTGAAATGACAGCAGTAACTGTATAGCTCCAGAAATCTCCACTTGTGAATGATTTTTGGTGAAGAAGAAAAGATATCTCATAATATAGACCCTCAATAATTTGGTATTAAACGTTCCATAAAATGTAACTGTAAAAATATCTAATAAAACACATTTACCTATTCCTTTTTTAAATCATAAGTTAAATCTTTCAAAAGAACTGATGTCAGTGTCTTTGAAGTCCTTTAAACAAAGCCTTAAAAAGTTTATGGACCCAATTTCCAAAGAATCGTGAAACAGTCTCATTCTTAGTCAAGTGTACGTCAAGGCAAATATTTCTGCAGACATGGCTACATAATAATAAAGAAAAACAACAACCAACTGTCCTGTGTCAGGTGAATAAATACTTCCTGTGATTTTTTTTACAAGTATAAAAGCTTTGAACAAACTTACTAATGTCAGAAAACACCACTGCCTTGATGATATTCTCTCAGCTTCTCTGTTAAGCTTTATATAAAATTTTCTCTCATTCTCCTCCTACTTGTCTTTTACAGAAATGGCATATCTCTTCACACCTCTGCCTACCCATTTTTTCCACAAACAGGTTTTTTAATAAAATAATTCATTAAGTCATTATTACAGACCCAAAGAAGTCATTAGCTTTACATCAAGAGCCAGTTAAGTGTTCATCTTTGGTAGTTATACCCATTTTCACCTGATTCTTTTTATATTTTTCCACTGTATTTATAAACTCCATAAGTAAACTTATTTTCAGCAGATTTAAGACTCCTCTTAACACAAATATATATCAAAAATTGTTTAGCTCTACCTTCTCTCCCTTTAGACAACTAATTCAAATCAGTTTGGACACAAGGCAGGAGCAGCTCTAAATAATTATTTGAGCAATGATTTTCCTCATTGTCTGAGATCCATGTTGGTAAAAAGATTGCAGGCTCATGCTTGCAATCGTATTGCAACCTAAGCCTTAGTGTTTGGAGCTGAAAAACTTCTTTATCTCCTTCTTATGAATCTGAGTTTGTCAGAAACCATTTCACAAATCACAGAAAGTAAATGAATGCTTTCTAACTTTTCCATCTGCTGATCTTACAGAAACATGAGGTAATATCCTTCTTCATTCACAAAATTCTGCAGCTACTGGTTTTTAAAATCTATTGATCAACTTCCTGAACATAAAGTCTTTGCATTTTTTCCACAGCTTCTATGCTGAGCTGCAGGACTTGCATCAGGTTACTGCAGGTCTGGTCTTTTTACAGATATTCATGGATTCTTTCAATTTTTTTACCTCCACCTCGTAGTGTGTGGAACACCATCCACATAAGGACTTACTGAAGTGATAAGGCCACTAATTAAATAGTCTGACATATATTCCTGCATGAGCCTTAGGCAATATCTCAATTACTGTGAACTCAGAGCCAAACCTGGCAATATTTCAAGGTGAAACCCACAAGTTTGTCTGCACTAAACCTCCAGAGACTCTGAACAATTAATAATAGTGGCTTTACATAATCTGCAGCACAGTAATGTCTTACTTTATCAGTCATCTTGAAAATCACAGAAGCTAAGAGCCACCCTACTGTGTCTTTCCATTTTTTTTCATGGTTGCTCTTCCTTGCTGGAAGTTATCAAGGTCTTAGGCCCATGTGGGGAATTCTTCAGAGCCCCATACCCTCACCCATCATCCCTCCTGCAGCTGAGCATCCCTTGCAGCAAGAAGGGAAGCCATCAGGAGCTCAAAAATATCCTACCCTACCCTACCCTACCCTACCCTGTAGAATCCATTTGTCTCTCAGGATCTGCACAATGTCTCACTGCTAGCACCTGCCAAAGTAACTTCAAACTTGGAAATGTTATAGAAAGCCAATATGGATGATATAGTCAATTAAAATGAAACACAGATATGTCTGCTATTATATCTACTGATACAGACAGGGGAAAAAAAAACAAGAAGCTTTCAGGCACACAGATTGCTTTTCAATTAAAATCGAGATTCTCTGTTTATTATAAATCCATGTGAATATTGTTTGCTGTAACCAGATAAAGAGCTTGTCTTTATGAGGGTGGATACTACATTCATTTCTTCCTAACATTCAAAATTTTGAAAAATCGAGTCATTCACATTTCAACATTTTAACTGTCCTCAATTTTTTTTAATTTGCCTGTACTTGCACATACACAATTCTTATAAATATAAAAGCCGCAATTAGTTTAGTGTAGCTCACATTTTCTTCTGCAGAACTCTAAGCCAATAACCACAATTACTTTCTGAGTGCATCTTAAACTATCAGTGTTTTTTTTCTTAAAACTTCCCATATTAGACATTGCCAACTAGAAGGAAGAATCGGAGGCAGCTGTAATTTGATAAACAATTATTCTAATGTACTTGTTTTTAACAGATTTCAATTAATTCTGGCAGAGGAGGGTAGCTATAAAGTTGTGCTTTTGAAACGTGGGAAGTTTCGCATTGTCACATTAAAAATAAAACACAATTTATATGTCTTATGTAACAGTTCAAAGAACAAGGAAACTTTTTTTGACTGATATAAAAGCTAATACTGTAATTGTGGGAGATGGAGCTTCTGCTAAAGTAAAAAATCTTAATTGGAATCTGGGATATAAAATCTTTAGAGTAGATTTATCCTAAAATAGTAATTAGAAATTGCCAAGCAAAGTCACCCAAATAAAAGTACGGTTTATGCAAGCCAAGTTATATTCTGATTTTATGGAGAACACATAATACTACAAGAAATGGAAGTAGACAAGCAGACACACTTCAACTGAGCCTTCAAGAGCTGCACTAAAGCCACTTGGCCAAACAATACAAATCAAATTATGATCCAATATTTGAAAGAAGATAGAAGGCAGTAAAAGCAGAAAGAAGAAAGCACTTTAGCACAAAGATCACTTCACAGGCATGATGCACAGAACTGCAGCAGCAGATGATAATACTAAGAGCCTTGTTGCAAAAGATGTGTTAGTTTTCAATTAGTGCACTGGCAGTATGGTGCCAAAAGCAGTTACATTAGTTTCAAAAATGTCTCATGCTTTAAAACTTATATTCATAGCACTTGGGGTTATAAAAAATACCATCCAGGTTAGCAAACAATGTGAACTGAATATGAGAGTAAATAAATGGGAAAAGGTGGAATTTGAAGTAGTACTTCAGTGGAAAGTATGTGTTAGTATATTTTTAAATGAACAAGTACTCCTACTGAAGGAAAAGGGGGCTAAAACAAATACGGGAGAGTTTAAGGCAACTTTCCAGATGTATATTTTTCTCATTAGAGTATAGAATATAGGTAATGGAACCCAAACTTTCACTTTGTCCCAGGGGAAAGGATGCATATCTGAAGAGACTCTGGGAATCAAAGAGCAAACAGGAGAACCAGTAGAACAGTTGCATGTGGTAACCACTGCTAGAGGGAATAAAAAAAGTATTTTTAAAGTTAAATAGTAGAATACATAAGTTAGGGAAATTTTCCAGTACTTCAGAGAGATTTTATGAGAGAATACTATGGCTACTTTTTTTAAATGCAAGAAATAACAATGTGTAAATGCTGGTAGCCACCCTTCCAAAATGCTGTATACATCCATGTATGTTCAGTTTATCTTTTAGGTGACCCTTGCACTACTATTCCCATTACATTCCATAGCCAATATGCTAGAAATTCAAGTGACACACAAATATGTGTGGGGTCTCTGTGTACATTTTATCATAGAGATGATACTAAGATCCTCACAAGAAATACTTTCATGTATCAAAAGTGGAAGAAAAGCATAGTCAAAAGATCTGAACATCTATGAAAAGGACCAGAGTTGCTGAGCTAAACAGAAATATAGACTGCGTTAGAGAAAAAACTCACACAGCAGAAGACACAGGTAAGACAGAAACTATCACCTATATACACCATTTTCCAGACTGAAGTCTCCTTAAGTCTCACCTAAGGTCTCAGTTCACCAATGAACACTTTTGCATAGAGTTCTCCTGGATAGGAGTATTCCTTGAACAGGTCCAGCTAATCAAGTAATCCAGATTCCTCTAAATGACTGACAAATCTTCAGCACTATTTACATCTCCATCCACACGTTTCATCATCACTGATTTAATTTCCTCATATCACAGCTGAAATGTTGAAAAAACATTGAGCCTAATACGAATCTGAGTAGTACCTCACTGGGAAATCCACCATTTGATTATGATTCACCATTGGCAAGCACTTGAAATCTGTCATATATCTAATACTTACTCCATTTGTAAAGTGCTTTTTTGCCATACTATAAATCTAATTTTTCATCAGAATATTATTCACTGTACTTATTACAAAAAAATTTATATACTTTATATCTACAGGAAATTTTATGCATCAAACTTCACATTCAATGGAATTTAAAAAAAAGCCTGTTTGAAATTATTTCCTTAAAGTCACATTAACTACAATAAATGGTATTCCTATTCTTTAATGTTATTATCAGATAACACTTTTGAAATTATTTCACTTGGTTTTGATTTCAGGATAACCAGAATATATTTACATAGCTATCTCTTTTGCCCTTTTGAATTACTGGCACAAATGTGGTTAGTTTTCAACTGTATGGAACTTCCCCGGTATTCAAATGTTTATTAAAATTAACAGTAGCAGACTAGATATCTTAGCTAACTCTTTTCAAACTCTGGACTTCAGACATTGACGTCAGTGGTGGTATCAGCTCTACTTCTGTGAGCAGCAAGAAAGTTCTTCCTTGTTCTTATGTAACTCCTCTACATCAACATTTCCAAATAGGGAATAAGAACGGTTGTTGAACATTTCCTGAGTGATTATCTTCACTTTAGCTATATTCAATTTTGTAATGGCTTATCCCATTAGAAGGATCTCCTTTGTTTCCAGTGTAATTGAAACAAAAAAATTCTATCAACCTTTTTACTGGCAGCCATGACTTTTTTGCAATTCCTATTCTATTACCAATTTTTTATGCTCTAGGTTGAAGCTAATTTCTCTCTCTTTTGCTTTTCTTCAGTTTCATAGACTGTTTTTCTATTTCTGTTTTCTTCATTTCGTCACTGAATTAGGGTAAGCTTTTCAGAAAATTTTTCTCTTTTCTGATACAGAATCATGACTTTGAAGATTTTTTGATAATTCTCTAGATTTAATCAGAATGTCTGCTTTCTAATAACTCTTTCTAAAGGAGCCAAATTTATTAAACTTCCAGTTCAGATATATTTATCCATTATAATGAGGTTCCAAATATTGTTGCTTCATGGTGAACTAATGTATTACAAAATTACTACATTTTATTTAAAAACCTTTAACAGTGATTAGAGGTTCTTGCTCTATAAATTCTCCTCCACTTGCTTTTAAAAGTAATTATACATTTTCCTCTTCACACTTTACAGTTAGATGTTTTCTATTTCTATTAAATGCTCTTTAATCAATTCCCTTTTATAGCTGCATTTGTTAGCCCTTACATAAAGTTCACAATACTACACTAGAGACACACCAAAGTGTGCCTATTTGAATTCAAACAGAAATCTAAGTGGAAAGCAGAGGGAAAGGGGTTTTGTGCAGAACTCATGAAACACTCTCCAAAGTGTCAGTCACCGAAAACTGTGTTACCATACCACAGTTTTCAGACATGGATGCCTAAAATTAGGTACCAGAATAAAGGATGTAAAATGAGCTAAGAAAAGCAATATGGTTTTCTTGGAGGCACTGATCAGTAACAGAGGGGGTTTATTTTTTCACGTGCCTAAATATGTTTTTCAATGCCTATTTTTTAGGCTATTAGATTGGAAATTGTAAACAATCATTATTAAACTGTTCACTTCAAGACTAATATTTGACAAGGTCTTGTAAATATTCCATGTTATTTCCTAAGGAAGAATGAAAACTCATAATACTGATGGACTGTAACTCCTACATCATCCCACGTGTTGTTCCACATCCTTCTCAAAAGCACTGCCTTTGTCAGGTTTTGACCTGAACTGTACTTGTTCTGGTTTCTTAACGGAGAGATAACTTACTTCTAGGGTGCACTGAAGAGAATTTTAAGGGAAAAAACATCTGTACTCAGAAAAGGGTTAAATAGGTTTTTAATTGGGCAATGCCCTTTCCTCACATCTAGGGGGTGGAGGCAGTGTTTCCATATTTTTAAATACATTTTTAGTACAGTTGAGAAAGCTTTATCATAGCTTGCGTCCATCCATCTATTCAATGGTTATTTGTCATTAACTTTAAATATAACTGAAGTTACAAATCTTGTACAGAATAGCAGCTCACAAGAATTATGTTCCTTCTCAGGCAGAGAAAATTAAGAAAAAAAATTGAGTGTCACTTCACTGATGGTAAAACTGATGTAAAACAGGTATAAGGAGAATCAGATATCCTATCAGCAGATCTTGTACAAAAATAGAATATGCTGATGTTCATTACGCTTTTATTTCTGGTTTGCAATTTTGAGAAATCTTTCTGAGAGTTCATACTGAGGTAAGACTTTGTTCATCATTTGCAGGAAAGTACAGGGTTTTAATCACCTTTTGCCCTCTGACATACTTGATGATCTCACAGAAGATCAGAGCCTCAATTTGTTTTTAATAAAAGTGGTTATCATGCACAGTTTTCTTCTTACTTGTTTATTAAAAACTGAATGCCCTGATAAAAGGTATAATGAAGGCCTCACACATACTCATTTTCACTTGTCTGATTTCAGCTATTAATTTGATCTCAATGAAACAGCATGTCTTTGGCAAATACAACACATAATTAAACTCTATGATCTGGTTCTAATGCTTCTCTGTTCTTGGAAACACACATTTTATTTCAATTAGTTATTTAGATTTATATATAAATGGCATGTCTTCTCCTCTCACCCCAGGCAATAAGGTAAACAAAATCTAAGCTTAATTATGCTGTGCTTTCCGCCCTCTGCAAACTCTTTTAATCATCCCCATTCCAAACTCCAGCATTATGAGAACCTGAGTACTCAGAAAAATTGGGTTTGTTGTCATGTTTTCTGGACATTTCGTCAGCTTTTGATTACAGATCCTTGTAAGCATATTAAAGGCTGCAGTTTATTGAAAAAAAGGCTTTGTACTGAGGGGGACCCAAAAATATAAACTTCTTTACTTCACATTTTAAACATGATTATACAAAATCTGCTTATGGTATTTGATGACAAGGAAGGGTGGGATCACGCTGTAGTTAAACAGTCAATTAACTACAAGATACAAACTTATACCAAAGAAGACTTCATTAGTTCCACTGTTCACGGAACTACTTATTTAAACACGGAGTCAACTGGCATTTACTGAGATTGTGAACTATCATTGCTATAGATGCAGAATGTGCTTGGTCTGACAGAGCTTGCTGACTCAACCTCAGAAAAGAAAAAGCAGGACAACTCTTGCCCAGAAACAGTTCAACTTCTTTCATGTGATACAATGGCTGAGGTTGCAAACTCAGCAGCCCTAATTTTGCTCCTGGAGAATCATCTCAGTGCCTCAGGATTGCACTTCTCTGCACCCTAATTCCAGGAGAGCTTCTTAGACGGGCGCAGCAGCTTGTGAATGGTAGAATGTGAGCAGGCTTAAGCCCAGTACCCAAGCTACCCAAGGATACAATCAAATCCACTCAATGCACAAAGCCAGCATGTACCTGGAAAAGCCAATGTTGAGCTTTGAAGATAAATAAGCTTTATTGAGCCCAAAGTAAGTTGCAAGGAACTACGAAAACATTTCACTTTTCAGACAGATTCATAATATTCATAACACCCTGATTTTTCCACTAGCCTAGAGCTTCCTAGTCACCTTTGTACAGCATAATCCAGAGTTGACTATGGTAAAAAGCAAATAAAAAGTGATGTCCATTACTATAATTGTTTCTAGATGTAGATATTAAAGTCATGAGTAGTGATCTATATTTGACAGAACTATCCTCTATTTATTTCTAATCTGTATTTTAAATGAAGCAGAAGGAGATGTTATATACCATATGATATAAAGGATGCAACAAAAGTTTACCATCTGTTGACAAAGAAAGACGTGAAGGAGCATTTGCTAAAATTAATTATTTCAGTTAAAGTTGAGTATCTTATACCCAAGATCCCCACAGTAACTAGCTGGGAAGCTCACTGGAACAGTCAAGGCTATTCTGAAGGACTGGGAGATTCCTGGTGTAGTTTCAGTTTCAGACAAAGGTGAATCAGGGACTCCAGGACAGCAATCACCCTCTGCAGCACAGAAGGGCTCCCCTTCTTGGCTGTACAATGGCTTCCATTGCCAGTCATGTGTAAGTACGGATTTGCCCTGGGAGTGGCACAGATGCCTCTGTTGGGGTGCAGTGCTCACTTCTCATGTGCTTCAGGAGCTCTCGTCAGCAAGGGAGCAGCAGCAGGCACTTCCCTCCACAAAGTCAGTGTCCCAGGAGGGAGAGAAAAGCCAAAGTAGTGTGCATGGATCAATGATGGGAACAATTGGGAAAGAGAGTGATCTGAACAAGGGCCTGGGGTCGCTTTAGCCCTGGGTAAATCCCCATTTGCCAATTTCAGAAAGAACTGGAGAACAGTAATGCAGGTCTGGCATTCATATGGTATCTATCAAAACTCATGCTTCAGGGATTCAGTCAGTCCCTTAATTACATTAGGAAGATTTCCCTTCCTTTCCTCTGCAACGCACAGCTGAGAGATGCATTCAGAGGGAGAGACATCTTTTTTAAGACTGATGATATTGGTCAACAGGGAAGGTCAATCTGCTTTCTTTGATTCCTTTTCTGCTGTCCACTTTCTTAGCATGTCTGACTGAAGTATTCAGCTCATATGATCATACCTCCATTACTAGACCTGGAAAGTGTGAACTGCTGGTGCTGCTTACCACGGATGATCCAGGACAGGAATATGCCACTGTTTTGTCTCCCGACATTTGGAATTATTTTCACTAACTGAAATCTTCCAATTGTAGAGGGGGATCAGTATGCAATGTAATAGTCTTTGACATACAGAAAGTCACACTAGGTGATTAAATGGTATCCTTTGGCAAGCTGAAAAATCTGACTTGCATATTCCCTACTTAAAGTAACAGCCAAAAACTTGAACACAGAAGAAAAATAAAATGGAAATACAGACCCAGCTGTGATGGAGTGATGGGCTCAGAAGAATGAGTGCTTCACAGCACAAATTTCATGGACCACTGGATCACTAACAGCAGATATTCAATAGAAAAACTAATTCAACAGGTAAGCTTTATTCTGTGTAGTAGGCAGATTAAGAAGGATTCAGCTGCCTAAACATAGGTGAAAATTTTAAATGCTCCAGAAACTGGAGTTATCCACGTGTGACTGGCTAGTAGACTCATCACCTTCTGTAGTTGTAGCCAGAAGCAATAGGGAATGTAAAATGAAAAATATGTCTGGACGCATGAATACCAATAGGTAGTGAAAGTCCATTTGACTTTGGGCTCTGAAATCTTATGCCCCAAGAAAGAGACTGGACTTTCTGTATGCTAGAAATGAAAAAGGTGTACACGTCCTAAACATCAGTTTTTTTCCTCCCATTCCCCATTTTTTGTTCAGAGTTTCATATTGGAAATCCAATATTTAGAAGATGAAATCTAGCTATTGAAAAACTGTAATGGGCCACCTAAGTTATGTCAATGAGTTAAGGAATAGGGCTTGTTTAAAATAATGAAATAAATCAGTCAGACATCCAAAGGGAATGGAATTAAGGTAGATTGATAAAGGCAAAAGAGGAAATAAAACAATAATTCAGTTGTTTGGCATGGATTTATATCTGCTTATAGAGCCAGATTTGTTATGAAAATGTGGTGATGACATACTAATAGGCTGGATTAAAGCAAAAGACAGCATTGCCTTTCTATTCAAAGATTAAATATGTCCTTAAAACCAATCATTCTTCACTGCTCCTGAAAGTTTAAAGTACTGTGTTAGTCATAAAGCAACAAAATCAAGCCTCTAGCAGTAAGTTATGCTTCCTCTTTTTCAAGATTAGCTACTCTAACAATTCACCCTGAGAAAATGCAGCCACCATGTATGGCAGAGCAAAAACACAATACCATGAACACTGAGTAAGACAGGACCAGAAGGTATGGTCAGTCATAATAGGTAACAAAGCTTAAGCAGGACTTGCAGGTCCTATCATGCTGCCATAGGAGACATAGAGTAAAACAGTAGAGGGGTTTGATAAAGGAAGATGTAAGGAAACCTATTATTTTCTGTATCTGCCTTGTTTCTTCCCTTCCTTATGGGAGAAGATAAGCCATCAAGCAGACTAGTAGCCACTTTTCTACAACTGTCTGCAAAATCATGAGCAGGTTGGGAAAGAGCACTTTAACTATTTCCCTTCTTGTCTCCATTCCTCGTATCTCTACCTCTACAGATTTGCTGAGTAGCAAGATAGGTTTCCTTCCTCTTTGGAGCTCTCAAGTGAGACTTTCCTCCTTCTTTGGTCTATCTGGATTCTGGAGGAGAGAAATGTTCCTGCTTTTCATTTGCTTTCTCTGCTTTCTGTCTTTAATGCTGCTCAAGTCAAAACCCACGGGCTCTCCAGGAAAGAGGAGTTTGTGGAATTTCTGCAGTGCTTCCAGCACAAAAACTGAGCAACATCTCCTTTATAATATGTGGCCCACCATTGCATAAACAAAAGCTTTAACCTGCAAATGCAAACAAGGAGTTAACTGTTGATTCAAACGGGCCATATTAGCATGTCGTATGTAGTATAAATGGACCTAGCATAAAATCATTTGTTCTAGCCAACATACGCATTAGCTTTCTTTTTTTTTTTCCTGCAGTAAAAGTATTTGTCAAGCAAGAATAACATTCATCTAAAGTGTGATTATGGTAAATAGTTCTCCATATGATATGCTCAACCCTTCCATTAAAACATTAATTAGCAAACGATAGCAGTAAAATTTCAGGTATGTTTTT
The DNA here is from genome assembly GCF_000695765.1 of Mesitornis unicolor. Taxonomy (NCBI): domain Eukaryota; kingdom Metazoa; phylum Chordata; class Aves; order Mesitornithiformes; family Mesitornithidae; genus Mesitornis; species Mesitornis unicolor. Next base: position 4,898 of record NW_010167617.1, on the reverse strand, counting down.
AATACCTAATTCACACATTTCATGTCCTCTGAACTGTAGTTCACTTTATAAATATTTGCTAATCTAACAAAATATGTACTGCCAGCCCCAGGTCATAATTCATGCAGATAGCAAAGAGAATTTTGTGCCATTTTATGATGTGACTTCTCCATTTAATTAAATCGTTTAATCTGTTAGTATCAGACTTTTTTTTTCCTACCTCTTCTGGTTTTGTTTGTATGCCTAAAAAGCTCTATGCACCATTCAGCACAGGTCAGCTTCCTTCCTCTGTCATAGCAACAAAATCCTGGCTACCTCTGAAGTGGATATGCTAAATGGGAGGGATTTCACTTCATCTCTTGTCTCTCTAGCTTACATGCACAAAATGCCACAGGTCTGCTAAGAATGTTTTTTTCAGTAACAACCGTTTTGTGTGTGAAGGTAATCAGTTTGCTATTGATGACAACATCTACTCAGTAATAAAACTATATCAATAATATAACTAGTCTGCTTCATGTTATTTCCTAATTCAGTATTGTATGGTATATACATACATTCTTTTTCCTAATCTTTTACTTTTCCAGAAGCCATGCTTAAAGAGCATGAACTTTTACAAATCTACTTGCTATTCTTCCTTAAATAAGAAAGTCAAATTCTTCTCTTGACGCTTCACTTAGAAAAATACTTGATGCTAGCAATTTCTTCCACCAATACATTAAGCATTATGTTGAATATTGTAATCATTTTTTTCTGAGAGAGCTTACAGTTTTTGCTAACACAGGGTTCAGTCCTGTGACCCTAATTCAAATGACCTCATGGGAATAATCTCACTAATTTCAGTAAATCTATTTGCATTGGTGCTGTTCAATATTCTTTACCAGCTTGCTGAATCAGACCATTAGCAAAGACATACAAATGTATTCAGCCATAGGCAAGTTGTATTTCCCTGTTTCTAAATTAATGAGCTTATCCTGCAGCATAAACAGCTCTTGTTTTCCACAAAGCTTTAAAGGAATGAACATGGTCAAGATTAAACTCTTCCTTTATTATCACATCCATTATTTTCTTATTAGCCATTACTAAATTTTGTTGGGTGCTCTGCAATCAGAGAATGTTTTGTTGCCAAGTTCAGTGGTAAAAGGATTGTTTCTACAAGGCCCAACTGAAATGTCTCCAGACCAGTTTGATGAGCTTCTGAGCTCCCTTCACTTCTAATGAAGCACCATCACTTAGCAATGATTGAACATTTGCTACCACTTGATAGCTTTTATCCAGTGAGAATATTTATGACAGCAGAACTAAAAGTGAGTATAAGCGTGTGCAGGGTAATGGCTTTGACAAGAGGTCCTGCGAAGAGTATTGCCTTAGAGCAAAGGCAGGCAGTGTGATACATTGCTGACCTTAATTGGAAAAAATTAAATATATTTACCAGTTTGGTGTAGTAATACTGCCCAAATCCATTTACTCTCATTTACATTCATCTAGCATCACAGCAGTGATAGTTTTCTCCTTTTGCCTAAGTCAAAATTCTGGTTTGATAGCTTTGCTGGAAGGGGAATATAAAAACAGAAGGTCTGTTGCAGCTGAAGGGAAAAGGAAAAAAATCAAGACCTTCAGTATGACTGCAGTGTGCATCGCCTGAATTTTCCTTTCCATCTCCTTGGACAAATAAGAGTGCTTCCAGTCAAGGTTACCATAGTTTCTGGTTTCCTTAGTAATCCCTTTGAGAGCATTCATGTGTCTGTGTCAGTAGGAAAGGGTGTGAGGGAGGTCTAAAATGAAATACAAAAAATCTCTTGGAGTGAAGAACTCCCAAACTTTCTCCTCAATCAACAAAACGAAACCAAACTTAAAACAAGAAAACTCTCACTGGAAATCAACTGAAATAATTATGACTGGGTATGATTTAAATCACGATGTGATGAAAGTACAAGTTTCTTCTCAAGTCAGAACCATTTAGCATCTCCAGGGTAAACCTGGAAGATGAACAGAAGAAAAGCACACTTCTTATCCTCCAGTTGGGAATTTGGAGCTATGAACTCTGGCTTGCAAGGATGCTTCCTTTCCAGAGTTTCATTGCATGGTATTTACCAAGAAAGGGGTTACCCACTTGAGGTGTAATATTAGCAAACAAAAACAAGGCCAGTAAACATTATTAGTAGCTTTGTGTAAATAGAATGGAAATGCTGTCATAATAATACACCCAGTAATATTTTGTATAGTACTTCTTCCTCCCTACACCCAATTGGCAAAAAATTCCAAAACAACACAATTTATAAGTTAATGGCTTGATCTTGCTTTTTTAAAAATCTGAAGTAATGGATATGGTCCTTAAATACTTGAGAATTTAAATTTATATTTAAATGTATAGATTTATTTATGTTTAAAGAAGACTATTGTTTACTAGTAGCCTTCAGTGACCCTTATCCTTATGTACCTGTTCTGTCCTAGAAAGAAAATTGTCAGTAGATTTGCTGTTGTTCTTAAAGATCCCTTTTTTTGTTTGGAAGCTGTGCAGACACTTAACGGAAGCACGTCTTAGCATAAAAAAATGAATATAAGAAAAAACATCTTTACTGTGAGGGTGGTTGAACACTGGAGGTTGCAGAGTTTCCATCCTTGGAAATATTCAAAACCCAACTGGACACAGTGCTGGGCAGCTTGCTCTGAGCAAGAGGGTTGGACTAGGTTTTCAGAGGTCCCTTCCAATTTCTGCTGCTCTGTGACTGGGATTCTGTGAAGTGTGTAATGGTTGGGAAACTGGATAAATGCAGATTACTGAGAGAACTAGAAAAAGTCTATGATTCACATAAGGAGGCACCTGAATGTGTTAAAAATGCTGTTTCAAAAATGTAATACTTTTCTAAGTTAATGTATAGTATTTAAGAGTTTAAAGTGTAAGTGCTTTTGAGGATATTTCTATCTTAAAAAATAGAGAATAGTAATTATGGCAATGGTATTAAATAGCTCTAATGTCCTAACAAAAATTTTAGTAATTACAGGATTTTTAATTCTTGGAATGTGGGGAAGTCTGAAGAATTAGACGTTACATTTAGAAGAGTTTTATTTCAAAAGGTACAGCTCTTGTCACATAAAAATGGAAGAAAGAAAAGTGCATAGATAACCTGAGATTAATATGAAGGATGAAATGCTGTTAGGAAGACAACAACATAAACATTCATCACCTTCTTTGTTCATATTTCCCATTCTTGTTCCTAAGCTGTTATTCCCCTGTACTGTCGATGGCTTGCTGTGTTTCTGAAGGTGAAAATATAATAATAATGGCAAAGCTGCTGACATCACTTTTCTAATTCTTTGCTACTGTGCAACACTTACAGTAACAGATTGCAAAATATATTAGTTTATCTTCATCAAACTGATTTTCTAAAACAAAAATTAAAAAGCATTACATAGGTCAGAAATGAATGGTTTAGTTTGTTTCTATGAGCTTCTCAATAGTGGTTTGAAAAGAAATTGAAGTTTTCATATACTGTAATGGAATTAGTAATTGCTTCATTCTATATACAACACATTACATATACATGTTTAATCAGGTAACCAATTTCAGTAGGTGGCTCCTAACAAGCTATTTGCTGCATTTCAGAGGTGATTTATTGATTTTGTTTCTGTTAATTATCAGTAGGAGCTCTATCTTTCAGATGTGTCTCCATTGGCCAGTTTATTGTCCTTAAACTATTCTCTGATCCTACCTTTGTTTGATGCTTTATTGCCTATAATCCTGTAGAATTTTTACTTCAGCATAAGGGGAAGAATCAGAACAGAAATGTTTTACATCTGCTTTGCTGAGACAAAAGTGACTACCTATTGTACACAACAAAAAACAATCAAAACCTTTTTCTTCAGATAAATGCCATAAGACCACATGGGATCACAGTGTACCACTTAAAAGTCTGACTCAAACCTCAGTAAAATCAGTGGCAATCTCTATTTGAATAAACCTCAGATCGGATACCGAATAGTCCTGGTTTATGTTATAGTCAAATAAATCTCCTTCCTCTAAGAGACAAAAGTGACTCTGTAGTGACTTCTAACGCTGGTTTTGAAAAGTAGAAAACTGTGAAGATGAGACTGTAGAAAAATAAATAATTGAAAATATTACCACAGTTTACTTCTTAGCTGCTGACTGCAATATTCAATATTCAGCTCTACTGAAAAAAAAACAAACAAAAACCAAACAAAAACAAACACCCAACAAAACACACCAAAACAAACAAAAAACTTACTGCAGTTTGTATGTGTTCAGATTCCTGGCAGAATTCCCCTCATTATGCTTAAAGGGAGCAGCTGTAAAGTAGCTTAAAGCTAAGTAGCTGTAGGGGCTACTTATAATTTGGGCATCATTCTTGGTCTGAAGACTGAGCATACTCATGTATTTAGTAGAATGCTTTTCACATAAAATACTGGTATAACACATTAGCGCTATAGCTAAGACTAATATTTTTAGAAAGATACATATTATTGCATATATATTCTTCTTAGTAAAGTGAGTTTCTTCTGGATCATTATGTTTACTATTTGATAAGATAAATCAAACAAGAGTTACACTTTTTTTTTCATCTTCTCATTCCTTGTTTTGCTTTCAGGTTTCATATGAAAAAAATAAGCATACTTTAATACAAAAAAAAAATCACTGACATTCTATTCACCAATTAGCAGGTAGCTCTCATAATGAAAATAAGTATTTTCTAACCCAGAAACATGCATAAATATGATAGTAAGGAATCATGTATTGGATAGCGTACTTTTACAGTACCATATATTGTACTCATCACAGTCACAGAATCATATATGAAGTATCCATCACAGTATGTTACTAAAATGCTTTTCTTATTCAGATACGGTTATCCTTCAAATATCTTTCTTAAAATATCACAGAATCACAGAACGTTAGCGATTGG
>NW_010167616.1:43075-51142 GCF_000695765.1 Mesitornis unicolor | reverse complement strand
AGAGGTCAAAGTTTGCCCTCCTGAAGTCCATTGTGAGTACACACAATGACAGATGTTATTTTGAAGACTATGATGTAAATAAGTCTACAGGACCTTTTTAAGAGTGAGGGAGCTTTTCTGATATTAATCATAAGGGCTTGTTTACCCTAAAATTTAGCATTTGCAGTAAACTATTTTAGTCAAACAGTTTTAAATCCCTTGCAACTTCTTTTTTTTTAGCTGTAGACCTGGATTTTCATTCATTTCAGCTGGCATATACAAATGCCTAGCCTAGACACCCAAGGTCAAATAAATTACTAAATTAGCTGTGAAGCAAGGGGATCTATAGGTGCAGTGGTTGATCTTGCAGAAATCCATACCCTGGCTCACTTCACTGCAGTTTACACCAGCTCATTTCTATGAGAAGCTAATGGAAGCCACTGACATTAAAGGAAGCAATTGAATGTTTGTGTATACTTCTGTGTAATTCACAGACATAAAAAAAAACATTTTAATTAAACTCATGTAACTTTCCTTCTTACCACAGCTTATTTTTCTTTTAATTTAATAATAATATTTAATAATTAATATTTAATAGAAATGAAATAATTTTTATTTTCTCTGTACACTTCTACAGGCATTTTTTCCTCTGGACAGATATTCCCTTTCTTCACCTAGATTCTTGAACAATGTTGTAGACTTGCTTTGTCTCCCTAGCACAGGGCACTGTGAGCCTGATTAACCTCTGGCCTTTGCTAGTTTGCTGCTGCTTGGCAGTCCAATCCTGATACTGAAGTCCATTTGTTTTGAATCAGTTACATGAGGTTAAGGAGGCCGATACAAGAAGTTCCTGGAGTCGCAATAGTGAAACAATCTTTTGCAGCTTTACTGAATTATTCAGAGGGGCAAAAATGAGTACAATCTGCAAAGAGTTGCAGAAGGATGGCTTTCACACTACTAAATCAATAATAATAATAAGAGTTTGATAGTAATAAAATGGCAGATACAATCAATTGTTGATAAATGCACAATCATGCATCTATGGAAAGCAATGCTGAAAACACCTATAACATCTAATAATACCTACCCATCTCATATTGCCTTGTGATACAGGTTTAGGTCTTTCTGTCTTTCTCATAAGGACAGTAACTTTCTTGTAATTTGCTGATTTTTAAATAAAGACAGCTTTATATGCAATCTAGTTTGAATAGGACCTATGGCCTGGAGGTGGTCAGGGCTATCAGATGGTCATGCTGTTTAGAAAAATTATTAGTAGTCAGCAAATCTAAAATTTTGAAAATAAAGATCATCATGGCCAATTAGAATACACAGCTGTCACAATTAATTGCAAAATAATAAATGAAAAAGAGTGTTACGTTTCCAACTGAAGTGTTTTTAACACATTTTTGACATATTTCAGACTCATGCTACATATCTAATGTGCATTATCCTTCCCAGGTTTCTGTCAGAACTATTAATTTCTTAGTTAATTACCAACATTTTATAATTTTCTTCTCTGTCTTATGATGTTCCCCCCCCCCCCATTTTCTTGTATTTTATTCTATCAGGTCTCTCTAAGCATTTTCTGTCCTTAAAGAAATTGCAAATCTTTCCAATTAACCGTTGGTGCGCATACTTATTTTAACAACGCAAGAAATCCCACTGATATTTAAGGAGTCCCTTTTGTGTTTGGAGTGGGGCACACACTTCATGTCGTGCTGAACTGGGGTTTCAGTGCTAAGCTTCAGACAAATCTCTTCTTCTTTGAGCCTGCTGTGCTGGTAAAAGACATTTCTCCCATTGACTGCTCCTCACCCCTCCTTCCTTGGCTCCATTCAGGAGGCTTCTATGTCTGCAGCTTTGGATGCAGCTGATGCATCTGTCCCCCTGTCCACCTGTGAGGACAGTTCAGCACAACGCCACCAATTGCTGAAGCTGATGATGGCAACCACTTCCCACTGCCTTGGGACGGTGCTGTCTACCATGGCCTAGCTCCCTTTCCTCAGGCACTAATGTAGAGGTGAAACTGGGAAAAGACCGAAGCTTGTGGAGCTCAATATAAAAGTGATTTAAGGTACAGTGTGCTGCATGCCAAGAAACACTTCATTACGATTGTAGGTGCTACCCAAAGAGCGCTAGCGTGTTTAGCATTTTAGATTTCCTACCCTATAACACATGACACAAGGTTTATGCTGCACATGCTTATGTCAGAAAAGGTGTTATAAGTAGAAAAATGGGGAAGGAATTAAAAAGAACAGAGTGCTTGGTGCACTCAGGTTCATAAATAGCTTCTCTAAAGTAATATCTTTTTAGAAGATGAATCAGAAAAAGACTGTTTACTTGTCTGCGAGCCAACAGAGCAAAAGTGATTCATTTGACATGGCTGAAACATTAGACATCTGTAGGATGGTCAGCAAACATCCTGCTCCTATATATTCAGCATCACACAGCCATTGGCAGGACCACAGTTGAAAAGTAAGATTTGTTTATTTTGGGGAAAACTTGTATTTTTTCCAACTGTTCTTCCTACTGTAAGCTAACCTACATTCATTTAAGGCCAGGCACATCACTGTAAATTATATCCCACAAATGAAGAGATGGAACAAATTAATATGGAAAGGTTTTGTTTTTAAAACAACAACAAATGGCCACAATCAACAAAAAGATTTCATTATAAACTGGAATGACGAATAAGTTACACACACATAGGATCCCCTTCCAAAAAAAGGTCAAATTGTTAAAGGAATTCTGAAACTTCGACTGCAATCTATGTGATTACTCAATATTTCTCTCATCAGTAGTTATAAACGTGTATATAAGGATGAAAAGCTCATCTAAGGCAGGAAGGATAGCTTGCTGGAAATGGCACAGCACTTTAATTTTGGAGTAGTGCTGTCTAAATAACTAATCTTTCTACTTTCTGGCTAAACTTAGAAAAAAACTATTTCAGGTCAACTTAAAATGACTTTTTTGTTGTTTTTGCCAAGAAAAAAAGGAAAGAAAAGATTTTTCAGTTCTGATCAAATTAAACTTACTGCTTTACTTAAAATACTTCTTTTAGCTTAGCTGCTTATTTGGGCTTTTTTGTTTTGTTTTGTTTTGTTTTTCTTCAGTTTAATTTTATTTTAGATTTAGGTAGCTTTACTCTCAAAATGTGCCAAAGCAAAAAATAGGAAAGTTGTTTTTCTAAAAAGGAGTGAAAATAATGTGTGTAATTCTTATTTCAACCTCAGGCTTTATTTGTGATTTGCATCAATTGTTAGCCTTATACTGCAGCTCTCCTGCATCAGGAAAGTCTTTCAAAACTTCTTCATGTCCTAGAGACACAGCAAAAATTAAATCTTATGGACAAGGTAAATAGCCTAACATTTTTAGGATGGAGTAATTAGGCAGATATATATAAGTGGTAGTTAATAAGCAGACCCAGTAATATCTTTAAATTAAGAAGGTTTTTTTTAAACAACCTGTCACTGATTAAATTGTGAATCATCCAAAGGGTCACCAACCTTATGATGTCTGGAGTGTACTGCAGCCAGTGGAAACAGACCACATTTATAACTGTGGAGGATGAATCTTCGCTTCTTTTTAGATCTACTTCTATTAAAGGAGCTCCTTGAATACATATGATTTCACCTCTGCCTTTCTGCCATTTTCATTATGAAAAGAATTAGCAAATATAAGGAATGTGTCTGGGAAACAGGCAGATCTGCCCTGCCAACATGGTACTAATTTGTGTCCAATCTAGTGGCAAATTATTCTCTTCTAAAAAGAGGGAGGGGGGAACATTTCTCTCAGAAAGAGAGAAAAAAAATATTGTGCAGAGGGTGAACTTAGAGGTCCTGACGCAAATCCTGAACAAATTACAGGGAAGCAGAACCAGCTGGTGGGAGAATACCGCTGCAGTAAGCACACTGCCTTGACCCGGCCTGCCAGCACTCTTCACTTCCCAGCTTTACCATTTCTAAACACCTTGGCAAAAAAAATAGGCAGAATGTGTTGCATTTATTCAAGAAAAACAAGATGAGATCCAAGTGCTTTTACAAGAGAACCTGAAGAGGACCCTGGGGTTTCTACGCTGGGTCACTCTGTGTGCTCTGAAAAGCTCAGCAAGGGCAGTGTGTTAAAGGGAAGCTTGGGAGAGAGTGGGCAAGGCAGAGGGAGCTGATAGGAAAGGTAGCTTATGTTGCAAAGCTCATGAATACAGGAACACCAGTGATACGGGCAAAGCTCACACTTCTTATTATCTGCTATGCCATTAACATCCAGTGATTCTGTGCATGCTGTAACATGGTATAGAGACATGGTATACATGTTTTTGTTTTGTAATTTTAGATATGTTTTGGTTTTAATTCCCTACCTCAAATTACCCATAGGAGGCAGCCTGGCCACCAACTCCTTCTGAGAGAGGGAGACCTTTTTTAGAGGGTCCTCCAGAGGCATATACCCCTGCAGGTGCAGCACTGGAGAGATGTCTCAGTGTGACACATAAGCAGCTAAGAGCTGCATGTACCCCGTTACTTCTTTACTCTCTTCTCTGTGGCCAGCTTCTGAGCCATTAATTTTTTTACTCATGTATTAGTTGTTGCCAATGTAGTTTTTGGAAGGATGGGTTAGCATTCACTAATACAACATCAGCATGACTGATCCCTAGCTTGGATGGAGCTCAGATCCTACAAAAACCTGAATATTATATGCTGATTTTTATTTTATGTAGAACATAGAACGTAAATGACGTGAAAGAAAGAGAGTGAGAGACAAGGGGGAAAGTTGCAATAGTGGGAGGATATTTACTGTAGCAGGGTACTCAATAACTGAAATCTGGAACTGCATGAGTACTGTTTTTTACAAGCTTAAGTACTGAGTAATTAAGGATCCTTGAGAACTTCAGGTCTAAAATGGATGGTTTTCTAGGAAAGATGCAGTAGTTTATCCAGAAACTGCTGGCTCACTGCAGGACTCCTCTGGCAAGATGCTGTGACCTGAAATCTGCGGGAAGCTAGATTAAATCCTCAAAATGGTCCCTTATGTTCTTCAAAGGTATGTGTCTGAATACTCCAGCTCCATTTACAGTTAATGGTAGTTAGTAAATTTTTCACAGGCTGTCAATAAAAGCCTAATCAGTCCTTACAGCAACAGTACGATTCTAAAACAGCTTCTATGGATGAACTCTCTCTAATGTGGCTTGTAAATCCTTTGTTAAAGGAGTCTTAATATGAAGTGTTACAATGACAATAGTAACCCGAATGTGCAACCAATTCTTCTTCCTGGCTGCCAGCAATGCTGATAATGAGCTAACAGAAGCGCTGCTGATTACTGCAATGAAGCCTGCAGGGAGCAAAACCCTAAAGGCTTTTATTAGCAACACCAAGACACACTGCTGTTTCATTCCAAACCAAAATGAACCACCTTTTCTATTTCTGGGTTGGAACAACCATTGTTTGTGTTGCAATACATTGCACAGTATGATACAAAAGTGCTACCCATGCTACTATTCAACTCTGAGTATTCTCCGGAGTTTTATCCACTTACTGTATTTTTTTCTTTTTACAAAATGGGAAATATTGGCTTGGGGACTTCAAATAGGACAATCTGCTATACTGTTGTCTTTTCTGAGCAGGTAAAATGCTTTGGAAGACTTGTATGTTGGCAGCACTGGAAAACAAAATGCTGTGTGCCAGGTAAAGCAATGGTGTAGCAACGTTCTCACTGACAACCTGGCTCTTGCTTCGGAGTATCTATTTCATGAGAAAAGGATAATCTTGTTCAGAGTTTGACCTATATGTTTAGGAAGCAAGCAAGAACCTCAAGTAGAAGAAGGTTGAAAGGTTTTGGATTTTCTTTTTGATATATTTTTATGATGTAAAATATCTGTTTGGTTCCTTTACTCATTTCATAAAGGCCACAAATGACAGTGACTGCATCTACACTTGAATTACTTATTCAAGTCCCCACTTGCTTTAAATTTAGACTCAGAATAAAGATACGAGATAAACACTGTCAAAGTGACATCTTGTTCAGCGTGCTCTGTTCAAAAAACCAGAAGCCACATCCAGCACAGTATTGCACGGCCACAGTTCCCCTTGGCTCACATAGGAGCTGTTATTTGTCCAATGCTTCTGAAAATCAGGTCTGAAATGTATCTGCCTGGGACCCAACAGATGAGTAAGTAGATACAGTCCCAAATGTGAGGCAGTTGTGAAAATCTTGGGCTCTGAAAGAGAAAATCACGGTAGCTTATCCCTGTGCCTTTGTTGCACGCCTTACAAACAAACCATGTAATGTTTAAAAACAAGATGGGAGTGGGGGGAGCCCTTGCTCCTGGCTTTTTAGGTGCTGTTGAAATAGAGCCAGCAGAGCAGCACAGGGGATCTTCAAGAAGCCAAAATGTTATTAATTACTATTATATTTATGTGCTAATGCTGGTAATCTTAAGTAACTGTTTGTGAGAATGTTTCAGCCCGGCTGAATCCATAAGTATTGTATAGATGCAGTAACTGTCAAGAATATGAGCTGTGGAGCAACAAAAGCCACCTGCATTGCTCATGAAGGTCTGGAACCAAAGTACCGGAAAGACGAGGTTACATGCCAAGAAAAGAAAAAAACATTTTGTATGTTCTACATATGGACCGAGGCATGAGGCCCATAAAGATGAAAAGCTGCCGCTAATTTTAGTGGGATGTTTCTGTAACTAATGGGCCGTGTCAGTTATAGGTCCTCTGGTTATGCCACAGTGCCTGCTTGGAACTGAAGAAGAAATGTTTGATTCCCAGATGGACACTCTGGAAAACTGACATTCCCATGAGCAATTGTGTACCTTTAAAATGATGCTGTAGCAATGGTGATTAAAATAAAATACAGCCAGATTCTGCACTTTCATGGCTGGAGGCAGTAATCAGCGAATCGTCACATTGCCAGAACTGACTTCATTTGCACTTTGGCAAATCTGTGCAGCAAATCCGAAATCCAGGTATTATCATTTTCAGTCACAATTCCAACAACTGACATGTCTTGCTACTTTTCAAGTAGCCCCTAGTGACTCGCCAATGCTAAAGGACTTTGCCATATTTGCAGGAGCACAGCCACTAAAAATAGTCAAGCATGTGCCTACAAGATGGCTTAGTCTGCGCAGGGTTATAAAACACACACTGGACATGTGATTTGCTTTGCTGTCGTATTTTCTGAGTTGTGAGCAGCAGGCTGCCAAAATAGAACTCGTTTGGTGATTTCTTCAGAGCCATAAGCTTAAAACTGGTTTTTCTGTTCTTAATTTATGTCATGGAGTCTCAACAGCAATTTAATTTGAAGCCTCAGAGCAGGGGAAAGCCAGCTACTGATGTCTGCAGGCTGGTTGAATGCGTGCTGGCAGCAGACTGGAGTCAGAAGCTGTGCTGGTAACTGCTTCAAAGAGGTGGCTGCACAGTCCTCAGACAGTCTGAACATTTTCTTTCAGCAGGTGACATAAGAATTGGAGCAGAAGTCTAGAAACACAGATGGGAGCATCTGGATACTGTACCTGAAAGTTACATGGCTGACTTTGCATAAATAAACAACAAAATATATACTACGGTGGTGATTGAAAATGCCACATTTTCAGGTCCAGAGAAATAGCTCATTTCTTTCCAGATTTTTATTAGAAAATGTAGAAAGGGGTTTGAACACTTTGAACTTGAGAAAAATTAAAGGAAACCTTTAGCCTGAAATAATTTCATTGTTAAAAATTATTTTTGTTTTCCTTCCTTTCTTTCCTCTGTACTCCTCATTGTGGTCATGAGGATATGCAGCAGTGTTTTCTTCAACATATCAAACCAAGACTAGAAGGAGAAAATACCCAAAGATTTCCCAACAAAAGATGCTTTCACAAGATACACAGTCTAATGTCACAGATTCACTCATTAGCTTCTAAAATCTGAGATGTCTCTCCAAACAGTATTAAGTCTTGTGAACTTCTGGCTGTTCTCCAATCTTCATCCACTTAAAGAGAAAACATTTTTCCCATATATATGTGTGTGTGTGTGTGTATGAGAGTGTGTGTGTATGAGAGTGTGTGTGTATGAGAGTGTGTGTGTGTAGGATATATATATATATATA
>NW_010167616.1:36113-43048 GCF_000695765.1 Mesitornis unicolor | reverse complement strand
ATCCACAAAAGTTCATAAATCCATTGACAAGACAGCACTGTGATAATGTGGCCTGTCTGTTGAGGTGCAGCAGACTTCAGGCCTTAATACATCACTTCTTACTTAGAAGAAATTAGCAAGGCACATCAGGGTTTATTTTTACTGTTGTTTCTTGAATTTTACTGTATAAATCAGTCTTGACAGGAATTTGTTACAAATAGCACTGCCACAAATCTTTGCTATGAAGAATTTCAACTCAAACATCAATGTGGGACAGAAAAAAAAAGAAAGCAAACCCCAAAATCAAGAAACCCAAATCCTATATTCTAAATATGATTAATATATTAAGCCTAAAATTGATCTTTCAGCAACTCCTCCTGAAAGCCCATCCCCACGGCTCGGCAGCAGCTCTAACAGTGCCACCTGGTGATAGCCCCTGCCCCGCTGCCCCTGCCACCATGCAGGGATTGCTCTGAGGAACAGCACCACCAGTGTCTGGCTAGAGCAAGTCCCTCTGTCACTTGAGAGCCAAGAAACTCTAGCAATTAATGACAGTTGATGAGCCAACTTACATTATTGAGCATCTGGAAATTTCCTACTTGCAGCTATTTGGGATTCAGTTTACTTTTCCTCTGTATTTTTATTCCGGTTCTTTTCTCTCTTTCCATTTCATGAACCTTCATGACAATTCAGAAATTCCTCAAAATGGCTCTTCCACATCAAAAACAGAACTCATGGTCTTTTTGGATACATGTCAGCACACCACAGTGTAGTCTATCTGCATTTTAATGCCTGTGGATTTGAAAAAAAAAAGTAAGTAGAAAAAGGTACTACTGGGAATTTCTACAAAAAAACAAGCTCATTTCCTAGTTTAGGTGGAACTAATCTCTCCTTATTTTCTGTTTACAGTGTACGCATTTAGATCAGAGGTACTTATTCTGGGTCTCTTTTGGAGATAAACGGAGATAAAATAGGTGCAGTTACGATGAGAACAATTGCAGAATCATGGAATGGTTAGAGTTGGAAGGCACCCAACCCCCCTGTCATAGGAAGGGACACCTCCCACTAGACCAAGCTGCTCAAAACCACCTTCAATCTGGCTTTGAACATGTCCAGGGAAGGGGCATCCATAACTTCCCTGGGCAACCTGTGCCAGTGTCTCACCACCCTCACAGTGAAAAATTTCTTCCCTAATATCAGGTCTAAATCTACCCTCTTCCAGTTTAAAACCATTTCCCCCTCATCCTATTTTTATGTCTGTCTGTCAAATGAGCCACCTGGTACTCCAGAAGGACCCACTTACACCCATTGAGCAGGAAGGCAACCAGCGCATAGGGCAACCAGCTCTGCTGCAGTTCTTCAGACCACAAGTGGCTGCCTGGAGCCTGACGGGTGCCATTACCCTGCACCACCCTCAACTCTGCTGAGGTGGGTCTGAGCGATGGCTCTGGGAACTTCTGCTTCTGTCTCTACTTGCAAGACTTTGCTCTTGCCACTGTTTCCTATTTTGTGAATTTTTTTCTCCCAAGTGTAGACCATTCTTTACTTTGAGGACAGGCACAGGGAAATAGAAGGAGCTACTGCTGGAGTCCTGAAGGCTGCCAACAGGTATTGATTTAATTTTCATTTGCAGCATCTACATATGAAAGCAGCTACAGGGTACAGGTGATTCAGCCAACACCCCTTCCAGCATCGTGTGAGAGGGCAAGAATGATATCTTATCTTATTAGTTTCTATTTCTTAGTTATTCATGTGCCTGGCTCGTGGGCCCTCTTTCTCTCACCATATCCGATTTATGTGCATATAACATATTCATGAGAACTCAAAGTGTATCATTTGCTGCCAGCCAGCCTCTATTGAATAAGTACAAAAAAGAGACTAGATTACAGTGTGGGAAGTGTGATATCAAAAATATGTACGTAAGTAAGGGCTCACCTCGTAATTCATGTGTGAGGGAATGAACATAACATAGCTAAGAGTTTTCCTTGTTAATTTTTTTCAAGCATATTTTAATTGTTAACAGGCAGGAGCTGTGGCTATGTGTGGTCCCTCTCCCATCTTACACTTTTGGCAGTTGGAGGGTGTTGGTGAGGAGTGCTGAGTCTGATCGGATCTTGGTGTTCTTGAATCATCTCCACAAGCAATTACAGAGATGGAGCAGTGAAACGAGCTAAAATTACCTACCCACACCTCCCAACCCCAGCTGCAAATGCAGAGCTGGTATCTCTCAAGGCAGCATCCCTGCCCATGACTCCTCAGAGCCATCAGTTAATATCTGATTAGACCAGAGTTCACTCCTCTGGTGCCTTATGGCAAATCTCATGGCTTATCAACTACAAACCTGGTCCCACTGCTGTCAGTCAGAGAATTGCCCATGTTGTATTTGATGAAGAGGATTGGGATAGACATCACTGATTAAAGAAGTCTGTTAAGATTCTATTTGAAGTGTTTCGTACAGTGAGTTTCCCAGTTAAACTTGGCCATTGTAATGCACTATAGGCATTGTAATTGTAGTTACAGATGTTTCTGACTTACAGAAAAGATTTCCTTATGTGTTGTAATGTTGAATACTCAATGTGAAAAACAAACCCTTTACTGAATTTTATTTTTGTGCATGGGGAGCAGAAATGTCCTTCAGTTTCAGCTTAAGACTTTTTAAAAAAATTTGTTTCACTTTGAGTTCAAAATGTTTTAAGGTTTTTTTGTGGGCTTTCTTTTAGGAAAGAAAAGAAGATATTTTTTCAGCTACTCTGACAAGGCATCATAAACCAGTGGTGATGTCTGGGAATTTTAACAGTATTTTCCTGCCTGTACATAAAGTTATAATAAGGTTTTCTCTTCAGTGGATACCTCTGATTTCTGGAGAGTCCAGTTAACTCTTACCTGACCGATAAGCACATGAATAGCTTTGAAAAAGCTGGCATAGCAGTGACTGTCATATTGAAATACATTTATGAACACATTCCTGGTTCTTGTGGTTTTATGGTTTTCAGCAATATGCCTCCTGAATTCTGTTATATTTTTGCAAATTATACTTCAAAAAATTAGTAAAATACTTTTCTTTCTTAATGTCAAAAAGATATAATAATCAAAGCATAATCTGATGTGATGTGGCACTATGAAACCAGTCTTCCAGAAAATTGATTGCAGCAAGCAGTAGTCCTGGGAATGGTTTCTACCCATTCTTTCATTCTCCAGCTCATGTCAAAGCCTTTCGAAGGTTTAAATGGAGAATTTTTCAGACACAGTGTTTCTTTTCACCTTCACTTCTTGACTCACATCTTCTTTTTTCCTTTAAATAAAACTATATGCATCATTTTAAAAAAGAATTGCAAGAGTAAATAAGAATTGGTCTCCCTGTTGTACAGATGATACAATATACATGTGCAGACACCTTTTAAAAAAAAAAACCAAAATGCCTTTAAAAGAAAAAGAAACAGGACACTTCTGAGATTTTAAGGAAAACTCATAAGATCTTCTGCTTTTCAGTTTTTGGTCATGTGAGTGGTAAATACATCAGAAGTCCTAAATAGCCACAGTCTGCGTGTACCCCACTTTTTTTTTTCAGCATAAGACTTTCCTAATGAAAAGAAAGGAATAAAAAAGTAGTAACAAGGAGAGATGAACATTATTTGAAATACATATGCCTACACAGAAGCTGACTGCACACCTAGATAATTCTGACAGCCTCTAGGAAGTTCAGAAATAGGATGTGACAAACGCTCTGCATGGATTGTGGTGACTTTGAGACAGCGCTGTGGCAGGACCATGGTGTTCCTAGCATGAGAGATGGAGTATAGCATTATCATTGCTGGGAATCAGGTGAATACCTTTTTCCACCTTGATAGGAAAGCCTTCATTTAAACTATATTTGGTACATGGTCTGTGTATTTTTAGGACCTTCTTTTAGAGCCTGAGGAAGAACAACTGTCTCTCAAAAGACTGCAGATGTGTAGTCACCAAAGATACAACTGCATTAAGCTGAGATTCTTCCTTTACTAAAGGGAGAAAGGCAAAGCTGAGTGAAGGGAGAGTTTATACATTCTTCCTTGAGCTAGTTGTGTTTATAAGAGAAAAGCAGTGCTTTGCAGAGTGAGAGTCTTGGAGATATTCTGAAAACCGTTATTTTATATACTGATCCAAGTGCCTGCAATTATGGTGTATACTACACATTTCAATCTCATCAGCATTCATAGACCAGGTAGATATCATCCACAGGACTGAAAAACATAGCTGAGGAGAAACAGAACTGTTTCTTGACATAGTTCAGGGATGTTTTGAAAAGGCTGAAATACTGTCATCTTCTTCTGGGCTGAAATGTCCAGGTGGTGCACTCGATACATTATGGTCAGAAAGCTCAGGAGGAGTACATTTAGATATGAGCCCTAAAATATGTTCTTTTCAATGTTTCTGGAATAGATTTCCATATCCACTTGAATGTATTGCCATATATTGGAGAAATTATGTGAGGAAGTCTGGGTGAACAATATATGCTGTTTAAAATATTCTATAGAAGTCCTAATTATATTTGCAATATTTATACTTCATATAATGTTTACTAGGTGCATTAGGCATTTACCTGACAAAGAAAAAAACTGATAATGTGAAAATCAGAAATTTGCAGAGTTAACTGTGGCAGACCAAAATCTACAGGCTTAATATAATCTGTCCTATTTGGCCTGGGTTTTGGTTCACAGAATCACAGAATATTAGGAGTTGGAAGGGACCTCAAAAGATCATCCAGTCCAACCCCCCTGCCAGAGCAGGATCACAAAGGAACACGTCCATGCAGGTTTTGAAGGAGAAGGAGACTCCACAACCTCTCTGGGCAGCCCGGTCCAGTGCTCTGTAACCCTTACAGTAAAAAAGGTGGTTGAGCCACATTGATACATGGTGAAAAAAGCCAAGGCCATTGTACTTATACATGAAGGCATTCCCTTACACTAACAAATAACTTATATTTAGTATATATTCTAGGGAAGTCTGGCTACCCCATCATCCCCTGAAAAGCTGCTTGTTCTAAACTTGTCTGATTTATACAGTACTGAATCTGTGTACAACAAAATCAGAATAGAAATGAATGGCACCAGCTTTGTCTGTTTCCCTTTCTACTTCTGCAGTCAGTATCTATGCAAAAATGCTGCCTTACCTCAGTATGAGGACTTCTCTATGAGCCACAGCAGCAAAGAGTGCAGTGGCTCAAAACTTACCAGGTGTCAGCCAAGGACAGTGACTGAGGTGGCTGAATGTTGTTGTGTGTTTAGGTTTTTCTTTTGTTTGCAGGCAGAAAGCAGAGAAAACTGATAATCCAAGAGGAAGCAAGGCCTTCGCAGACAGCATCTGCTATGGGTCTAAAAATAGGGTTCAACTCACCTTGCAGCTCAGACTTGGGATCTTGGCAATGTTCCCAAGCTACTCAGTGGGGAAAACAAGCACTTGTGGGGTGTAATTATCATAGAATCATAGAATGGTTTGGGTTGGAAGGGACCTTAAAAGTAATCTAGTCCAACTCCCTGCCTTGGGCAGGGACACCTTCCACTAGACCAGGTGGCTCAAAGACCCATCCAAGCTTGCCTTTCCTTCCAGGGAAGCTGCATTCACACCTTCTCCGGTGAACCTGTTCCAGTGTCTCACCATCCTCATAGTGAAGAATTGCTTCCTAATGTCTAATCTAAATCTACCCTCTTTCAGTTTGAAACCATTAGTCCTTACCCTATCCCTACACTCCCTGATAAAGAGTCCCGTTCTATCTTTCCTGTAGGTCCTCTTCAGGTACTGGAAGGCTCTCAGCCCCAGCTCAGCCCCAGCTCTCTCAGACTGTCCTCATAGGAGAGGTGCTCCAGCCCTGATCATTGTTGTGACCCTCCTTTGGACTCACTCCAACAGGTCCATGTGTCTGATCTGTTAGGTTTCTGCTGAAGAGTGAGCTCTGTTGGGTGCTGATTGTGCCTGTCCATCCTTACTTAAGGCCTGAGGGGAGCTCAGCTCTTAGGGGCCACACTTGGTGTGAGGCAGGAAGAACTTGGCTTGTGCTGTGGCCAGCAAGGTGTGGGCCCCTGTCCTGGAGCCACCTGGCCACTCTCCTGTCCCCCAGGGTGAGGGGTCACTGCCTGCCTGGGCATCTCAGGCCTTGCAACCTCTGCAAAATACTCAGCAGCGTAATGGGCAAAACCGCAGCGCAGTAATGGGGAAAAAACTCAGCGGCAAAGCTTTCAAAGGCAATTTTCCTTGGCTGGTAGGCAGGAGGCGCCATTTAACAGCGTGTGAAGGGGAAGGCGCAAAGAGGGGAGCTGGGGCGAGGGCCGCCCGCAGCAGCGAGCTCCGGCCCGCACCTCCCGTCCCGGCGCGGCACACGGGTGCTCACACGCTTGGTCACCACCGCCAGCTCGAAGGGGCAAATGCTCCCCAGCTCTGAAAGCTGCCGCTTCAAGGCACTCTGCATCACAAGCATGGGAAATGCATCTTAAGTATAACATATGCTCTTTAATATAAATATTTAGTATTCCAGATCCTTTAGCACACAGGATAATCATGCAGAATAAATATTAAGAGGAGATGTTAACACGGATCTTACCACCTGGCACAATGCAATCAAATCTACCTGTGGTGGGGTTGTATGTGCTGTGCTGGGCTCAGTCTGCTCTTCTGCCTGCTGAAAAGCTTAAGTCTCTCCTTCTGTAGGTAAATTAGTTGACTGGGAAATGTTCCTTTTCCTACTTAAAAAAAAAAATAGAGTTTTCACTTAAAAGTCCAAATCTGTCATCTGTTCAGAAAATTTTGAAAAATATGTTCGAGGACTTTTTCATTCATATGGTCTCTATGTGTGTGTCAGGGAGGGGGAGGAAAGGTAGGAGCAGAGGGGAAGAAAGAGAAAGGCACAAGAAAACAGATGGGGAGAGCAAAAAATAAAATAAAAGAGGAAAGAAAAGGGAGAGGAGGAGGGGAGGGAGCGGCGG